>NC_069502.1:522224112-522524112 GCF_027579735.1 Bombina bombina | reverse complement strand
ACAAATATACACTGATACACACACACTCATAAACACACAGATATACACTGATACACACTCATACACACAAACAGATATACACTGATACACACATACTCATACACACACATACACATAAACACACACATATACACTGATACACACATACTCATACACACATACTCATAAACACACAGATATACACACACACTCATGCACACAAACAGATATACACTGATACACACATACTCATACACCACATACTCATAAACACACATACTCATAAACACACAGATATACACACACACAGATATACACTGATACACACATACTCATACACACACACACACACACACACACACTCAAACACACACATATACACTGATACACACACACACTCATAAACACACAGATACACACTGATACACACATACACACTCATAAACAGATATACACTGATACACATACTCAAAAACACATAGATATACACTGATACACATATACATACTCATATACACACACACATATACACAGACATATACATACACATATACACACATACACACACACACATACATATATACACGCACACATACACACACACACACATACACACACAAACATACACACACATATACACACACACACACACACACATACACACACACATATACACACACACATACACACACATACACACACAAACATACACACACATATACACACACACACACATATACACACACATACACACACACACACATACACACACATATACACACATATACACACACATATACACACACATTACACACACATATACACACACATACACACACACACATACACACACATATACACACACACACACATATACACACACATATACACACACATATACACACACATATACACACACATACACACACATACACACACACACTGGGACAAACCCAGAAGGTTTTTACCATATACTGCTTTCCATGTAGGAGTTAAAGGGAAAGAATGTAGCACAAGAAAAAAGTAAAAAATAGTTTAAAGAAATAGTTTAGTGAAGTAAAAAAAAATCCTCTAAAAATACAAACATATGAAACAGTGCAGCAAGACAATCACCAATTCTGTACACATTTTATGAGGGACACTTATCTGATCCTGAATCCTGTGCAATGCCGTACTGAAGGGGGGATTGAAGACACAGCACTGCCTGCCACTGGTTTTGTATTAGTGAAGGTTCCGATGCCTAAGGTAGTAAAAGCCACAGCAAGAGAGGGAGGTCATAAGGCCGGCAGCTGAACTTCGACCTTTCATACTCTATCTACACTGATTTCAGAGCAGGGAGCCCGGCACTCGCAGCACTTGTGTGTGAGACAGGGAAGATTTATAGTAAGAATAGCAGCTAAGGCAATCCCCTGCTCTGTAACTGCTCGGCCGCATTTTCTACACCTTGCCCTTTTAACTAAGTGTGTTATTTATTTTCCCTGGATTGCTCTCCTTCTCTAGCCTCACCTTGTAGGATGGTGCTCCAATTGAAGAACTCTTGTAAGGAGAGCTGCTTACCGCACTGAGTTAGAGAAGAGTGACTTCAAGCAGCACATGTGCCCTGTCTTCTATGTAAAAGCCCGCGCTGTATTGCTCACTGTACAGCACAGGCTTTTAGAAAGAGGACAGGACACATGTGCTGCTTGAGGTCGCTCTTCCCTAAATTGTAAGCCGTGGCTGAATAGTGCTAAGTCTGATCTGCCGCCGCCCATCACTGTGTGTCTGGGTTTAGTGTAGTCACTTCTGTGCGGCACTACAGTGCACACTGTTGCATCACTTTGCCCCACAAACTTGTGCACTGCTTGCCCCGCTTAAAGGGTGGCCTGTCATTCAGGAGCGCTAAGTTTACCTCGTGTACAGCCTCATTTAAAATGCATATATTTTTTTCTTCTTCATGTGGCTGGAAGCAATATATAATAGGCAGGGCAACCACAAATTGATATAAAAAAAATGAACCTTTTCCTTATAGAGCCGCAGTGAGTTTCAACTGCAACTTGTTTTCCCTCTGCGCCCCGGGCTACTGCCTGCTTCGCCCCCCCTAAAAACGGCCCTGGAACACAGAATCAGGCTAGATGAGTGACAGATTGTTGGGTCCAATGCGCAGTGCAGGCGGCACTTGGCAAATTAGTTCTTCAGGCATTTTCCTCTCTCTGCTTCTGCTCACAGCAGGTGCTGCGCGGCCTGATATGCTGCCTGCGCTACACCAGAAGGGAAGGTGCGCGGCCACGCAGCCGCGCACCTTAGAGGGAACACTGATTGTGACAATTTGGTCATTCCAGAGAAATTAGGTAAGATGGACAAGTTCCTAGAGGTTCCGGTGCCCCCCGATGTTTTTCCTATACCCAAGCGGTGGCGGACATAGTAAATAAGGAGTGGGAAAGGCCCGGCATACCCTTTGTCCTCCCCTATATTTAAGAAATTAGTTCCTATAGTCGACCCCAGAAAGGACTTATAGCATACAGTCCCCAAGGTCGAGGGGCGGTTTCTACTCTAAACAAACGCACTTCTATTCCTATAGAAGATAGTTGTGCTTTCAAGATCCTATGGATTAAAGGTTAGAGGGTTTGCTTAAAAATATGTTTGTTCAGCAAGGTTACCTTCTACAACCAATTTCATGCATTGTTCCTGTCACTACAGCTGCGTGTTTCTGGTTCGAAGAACTAGAAAAGTCGCTTAATAAAGAATCTTCGTACGAGGAGGTTTTGGACAGAGTTCAAGCTCTTAAATTGGCTAACTCTTTTTTATTTTAGATGCCGCTTTGCAATTAGCTAGATTAGCGGCGAATAATTCAGGGTTTGCTATCGTGGCGCGCAGAGCGCTTTTGCTTAACATCCCTTTCAAGGGTAAAACACTGTTTGGCCCTGACTTGAAAGAGATTATTTCAGGCATCACTGGGGGAAAGGGCCACGCCCTTCCTCTGGATAGGTCTTTTAAGGCTAAAAAGAAGCCAAATTTTCGTCCCTTTCGCAGAAACGGACCAGCCTCAAATTCTACACCCTCTAAGCAAGAGGGTAATACTTCTCAAACCAAGCCAGCCTGGAGGCCGATGCAAGGCTGGAACAAGGGTAAGCAGGCCAATCACCTGCCACTGCTACCAAAACAGCATGAAGTGTTGCCCCCGATCTGGGAAGGATCTGGTGGGGGGCAGACTTTCTCTCTTTGCTCAGGCTGGGGCAAGAGATGTTCAGGATCCTTGGGCGCTAGAAATAGTTTCTCAAGGTTATCTCCTGGAATTCAGGGAACTACTCCCAAGGGGAAGGTTCCACGGGTCTCAATTATCTTCGAACAGGCATTCTTACACTGTGTAGAAGACCTGTTAAGCATGGGAGTGATTCATCCTGTTCCATTAGGAGAACAAGGGATGGTTTTTACTCCAACCTGTTCATAATTCCCAAAAAAGAGGGAACATTCAGACCTATTTTAGATCTCAAGATTCTAAACTAGTTTCTAAGGGTTTCATCATTCAAAATGGAAACCTTTCGAACGATCCTTCCTACCATCCAGGAAGGTCAATTCATGACCACAGTGGACTTAAAGGATGCGTACCTACGTATTCCTATCCACAAGGAACATTTTCGGTTCCTAAGGTTCGCCTTTCTGGACAAGCATTACCTGTGGCACTTCCATTCGGATTAGCCACTGCTCCAAGGATTTTCACAAGGGTACTAGGGTCCCTTCTAGCGGTGCTAAGACCAAGGGGCATTGCAGTAGTACCTTACTTGGACGACATCCTGATTCAAGTGTCGTCTCTGTCAAAAGCAAGGGCTCATACGGACATTGTCCTAGCCTTTCTCAGATCTCACAGGTGGAAAGTGAACATAGAAAAAAGTTCTCTGTCCCCGTCAACAAGAGTTCCCTTCTTGGGAACAATAATATTTCCTTAGAAATGAAGGTTTTTCTGACAGAGGCCAGAAAATCAAAACTTCTAAGCTCTTGTCAGGTACTTCATTCTGTTCTTCTTCCTTCCATAGCGCAGTCCATGGAAGTAATAGGGTTGATGGTTGCGGCAATGGACATAGTTCCTTTTGCACGAATTCATCTAAGACCATTGCACCTGGGCATGCTCAGACTGTGGAATGGGGATTATACAGACTTGTCTCCGACGATACAAGTAGATCAAATAACCAGAGATTCACTCCGTTGGTGGCTGACCCTGGACAACCTGTCACAGGGAATGAGCTTCCGCAGACCAGAATAGGTCATTGTCACGACCGACGCCAGTCTGGTGGGCTGGGGCGCGGTCTGGGAACCCCTGAAAACTCAGGGTCTATGGTTTCGGGAAGACTCTCTTCTCCCGATAAACATAATGGAACTGAGAGCGATATTCAATGCTCTCAAGGCTTGGCCTCGACTAGCAAAGGCCAATTCATAAGGTTTCAATCAGTCATCATGACGACTGTTACATATATCAACCATCAGGGTAACAAGGAGTTCCCTGGCGATGGAGGAGCATCCGGGGAGTGGGAACTCCATCTGGAAATCTTTTGCCCAAATAACTCAATTATGGGGCATTCCAGACTTGGTTCTGATGGCCTCTCGTCAGAACTTCATGGTCCCTTGTTACGGGTCCAAATCCAGGGATCCCAAGGCGACTCTATTGGATACAATAGTAGCACCTTGGATCTTCAACCTAGCTTATGTATTCCCACCGTTTCCTCTCATTCCCAGGCTGGTAGCCAGGATCAATCTGGAGAGGGCTTCGGTGACCTTGATAGTTCCTGTGTGGCCACGCAGGACTTGGTATGCAGACCTGGTGAATGTGTCATCGGCTCCACCATGGAAGCTACCTTTGAGACAGGACCTTCTTATTCAGGGTCCATTCGAACATCCAAATCTGGTTTTCCTCCAACTGACTGCTTGGAGTTTGAACGCTTGATTTTATCAAAGCGTGGGTTTTCAGATTCTGTAATAGATACTCTTATTTAGGCTAGAAAGCCTGTAACTAGAAAAATTTACCATAATATATGGAAAAAATATATCTGTTGGTGTGAATCTAAAGGATTCCCATGGAACAAGAGATAAAAATTCCTAAGATTCTTTCCTTTCTACAAGAAGGTTTGGAGAAAGGATTTTCTGCGAGTTCTCTGAAGGGACAGATCTCTGCTTTATTCTGTTTTACTTCACAAAAGGCTGGCAGCTGTGCCAGACGTTTAAGCGTTTGTTCAGGCTCTGGTTAGAATCAAGCCTGTTTACAGACCTTTGACTCTTTCCTGGAGTCTTAATCTAGTTCTTTCAGTTCTTCAAGGGGTTCCGTTTGAACCCTTACATTCCATAGATATTAAGTTATTATCTTGGAAAGTTTTGTTTTAGGTTGCAATTTCTTCTGCTAGAAGAGTTTCTGAGTTATCTGCTCTGCAGTGTTCTCCGCCCTATCTGGTCCATGCAGATAAGGTGGTTTTTACGTACTGAGCCTGGTTTTCTTCCGAAGGTTGTTTCCAACAAAAATATTAACCAGGAGATAGTTGTTCCTTCTTTGTGTCCAAATCCAGTTTCATAGAAGACGTTTGTTACACAATTTGGACGTTGTCCGTGCTCTAAAATTCTATTTAGATGCTACAAAGGATTTCAGACAAACATCTTCCTTGTTTGTTGTTTATTCTGGTAAAAGGAGAGGTCAAAAAGCAACTTCTACCTCTCTATCTTTTTGGCTTAAAAGCATCATCAGATTGGCTTATGAGACTGCCGGACGGCAGCCTCCTGAAAGAATCACAGCTCATTCCACTAGGGCCGTGGCTTCCACATGGGCCTTTAAGAACGAGGCTTCTGTTGATCAATATGTAAGGCAGCGACTTGGTCTTCACTGCACACTTTTACCAAATTTTACAATTTGATACTTTTGCTTCTTCTGAGGCTATTTTTGGGAGAAAGGTTTTGCAAACCGTGGTGCCTTCCATCTAGGTGACCTGATTTGCTCCCTCCCATCATCCGTGTCCTAAAGCTTTGGTATTGGTTCCCACAAGTAAGGATGACGCCGTGGACCGGACACACCTATGTTGGAGAAAACAGAATTTATGTTTACCTGATAAATTACTTTCTCCAACGGTGTGTCCGGTCCACGGCCCGCCCTGGTTTTTTAATCAGACCTGATGATTTATTTTCTTTAACTACAGTCACCACGGTATCATATGATTTCTCCTGTTCCTTTCGTTTCAACAAAGAACAAAAGCCTGATCCTTCATCCTCAGGAGCAGTTTCAGTTTGGAAACCATCTCCAGTCTGGAATAAATCCAAGCCAGCTAGAAAGGCAAAGCCTGCTTCTAAGTCCACATGAAGGTGCGGCCCTCATTCCAGCTCAGCTGGTAGGGGGCAGGTTACGTTTTTTCAAGGAAATTTGGATCAATTCTGTTCACAATCTTTGGATCAGAACATTGTTTCAGAAGGGTACAGAATTGGTTTCAAGATGAGACCTCCTGCAAAGAGATTTTTTCTTTCCCGTGTCCCAGTAAATCCAGTAAAAGCTCAAGCATTTCTGAATTGTGTTTCAGATCTAGAGTTGACTGGAGTAATTATGCCAGTTCCAGTTCCGGAACAGGGGATGGGGTTTTATTCAAATCTCTTCATTGTACCAAAGAAGGAGAATTCCTTCAGACCAGTTCTGGATCTAAAAATATTGAATCGTTATGTAAGGATACCAACGTTCAAGATGGTAACTGTAAGGACTATATTGCCTTTTGTTCAGAAAGGGAATTATATGTCCACAATAGATTTACAGGATGCATATCTACATATTCCGATTCATCCAGATCATTATCAGTTCCTGAGATTCTCTTTTCTGGACAAGCATTACCAGTTTGTGGCTCTGCCGTTTGGCCTAGCTACAGCTCCAAGAATTTTTACAAAGGTTCTCGGTGCCCTTTTGTCTGTAATCAGAGAACAGGGTATTGTGGTATTTCCTTATTTGGACGATATCTTGGTACTTGCTCAGTCTTTACATTTAGCAGAATCTCATACGAATCGACTTGTGTTGTTTCTTCAAGATCATGGTTGGAGGATCAATTTACCAAAAAGTTCATTGATTCCTCAGACAAGGGTAACCTTTCTGGGTTTCCAGATGGATTCAGTGTCCATGACTCTGTCTTTAACAGACAAGAGACGTCTAAAATTGATTGCAGCTTGTCGAAACCTTCAGTCGCAATCATTCCCTTCGGTAGCCTTATGCATGGAAATTCTAGGTCTTATGACTGCTGCATCGGACGCGATCCCCTTTGCTCGTTTTCACATGCGACCTCTTCAGCTCTGTATGCTGAATCAATGGTGCAAGGATTACACAAAGATATCTCAATTAATATCTTTGAAACCGATTGTTCGACACTCTCTAACATGGTGGACAGATCACCATCGTTTAATTCAGGGGGCTTCTTTTGTGCTTCCGACCTGGACTGTAATTTCAACAGATGCAAGTCTCACAGGTTGGGGAGCTGTGTGGGGATCTCTGACGGCACAAGGAGTTTGGGAATCTCAGGAGGTGAGATTACCGATCAATATTTTGGAACTCCGTGCAATTTTCAGGGCTCTTCAGTTTTGGCCTCTTCTGAAGAGAGAATCGTTCATTTGTTTTCAGACAGACAATGTCACAACTGTGGCATACATCAATCATCAAGGAGGGACTCACAGTCCTCTGGCTATGAAAGAAGTATCTCGAATTTTGGTTTGGGCGGAATCCAGCTCCTGTCTAATCTCTGCGGTTCATATCCCAGGTATAGACAATTGGGAAGCGGATTATCTCAGCCGCCAAACGTTGCATCCGGGCGAATGGTCTCTTCACCCAGAGGTATTTCTTCAGATTGTTCAAATGTGGGAACTTCCAGAAATAGATCTGATGGCGTCCCATCTAAACAAGAAACTTCCCAGGTATCTGTCCAGATCCCGGGATCCTCAGGCGGAGGCAGTGGATGCATTATCACTTCCTTGGAAGTATCATCCTGCCTATATATTTCCGCCTCTAGTTCTTCTTCCAAGAGTAATCTCCAAGATTCTGAAGGAATGATCGTTTGTTCTGCTGGTAGCTCCGGCATGGCCTCACAGGTTTTGGTATGCGGATCTCGTCCGGATGGCCTCTTGCCAACCGTGGACTCTTCCGTTAAGACCAGACCTTCTGTCACAAGGTCCTTTTTTCCATCAGGATCTGAAATCCTTAAATTTAAAGGTATGGAGATTGAACGCTTGATTCTTGGTCAAAGAGGTTTCTCTGACTCTGTGATTAATACTATGTTACAGGCTCGTAAATCTGTATCTAGAGAGATATATTATAGAGTCCGGAAGACTTATATTTCTTGGTGTCTTTCTCATCATTTTTCTTGGCATTCTTTTAGAATACCAAGAATTTTACAGTTTCTTCAGGATGGTTTAGATAAGGGTTTGTCCGCAAGTTCCTTGAAAGGACAAATCTCTGCTCTTTCTGTTCTTTTTCACAGAAAGATTGCTATTCTTCCTGATATTCATTGTTTTGTACAAGCTCTGGTTCGTATAAAACCTGTCATTAAGTCAATTTCTCCTCCTTGGAGTTTGAATTTGGTTCTGGGAGCTCTTCAAGCTCCTCCGTTTGAACCTATGCATTCATTGGACATTAAATTACTTTCTTGGAAAGTTCTGTTCCTTTTGGCCATCTCTTCTGCCAGAAGAGTTTCTGAATTATCTGCTCTTTCTTGTGAGTCTCCTTTTCTGATTTTTCATCAGGATAAGGCGGTGTTGCGAACTTCTTTTGAATTTTTACCTAAAGTTGTGAATTCCAACAACATTAGTAGAGAAATTGTGGTTCCTTCATTATGTCCTAATCCTAAGAATTCTAAGGAGAAATCGTTGCATTCTTTGGATGTTGTTAGAGCTTTGAAATATTATGTTGAAGCTACTAAATCTTTCCGTAAGACTTCTAGTCTATTTGTTATCTTTTCCGGTTCTAGAAAAGGCCAGAAAGCTTCTGCTATTTCTTTGGCATCTTGGTTGAAATCTTTAATTAATCTTGCCTATGTTGAGTCGGGTAAAACTCCGCCTCAGAGAATTACAGCTCATTCTACTAGGTCAGTTTCTACTTCCTGGGCGTTTAGGAATGAAGCTTCGGTTGATCAGATTTGCAAAGCAGCAACTTGGTCCTCTTTGCATACTTTTACTAAATTCTACCATTTTGATGTATTTTCTTCTTCTGAAGCAGTTTTTGGTAGAAAAGTACTTCAGGCAGCGGTTTCAGTTTGAATCTTCTGCTTATGTTTTTCATTAAACTTTATTTTGGGTGTGGATTATTTTCAGCAGGAATTGGCTGTCTTTATTTTGTCCCTCCCTCTCTAGTGACTCTTGTGTGGAAAGATCCACATCTTGGGTAGTCATTATCCCATACGTCACTAGCTCATGGACTCTTGCTAATTACATGAAAGAAAACATAATTTATGTAAGAACTTACCTGATAAATTCATTTCTTTCATATTAGCAAGAGTCCATGAGGCCCGCCCTTTTTTTGTGGTGGTTATGATTTTGTATAAAGCACAATTATTCCAATTCCTTATTTTATATGCTTTCGCACTTTTTTATCACCCCACTTCTTGGCTATTCGTTAAACTGAATTGTGGGTGTGGTGAGGGGTGTATTTATAGGCATTTTGAGGTTTGGGAAACTTTGCCCCTCCTGGTAGGAATGTATATCCCATACGTCACTAGCTCATGGACTCTTGCTAATATGAAAGAAATGAATTTATCAGGTAAGTTCTTACATAAATTATGTTTTTTCTATCACCAACTACAAAAAACAGGGATACTATCTTTGTAATACTGTATGTACCATCTTGACTTATTTTCCACTAAGGGTAAAAAAAAGAGATCTAATTGAGCTGTTTTTTTTTACTTTAGCATATGTGGGGTCATGATTGACTAAGTATATTTAATGCTGCCACCCTTCAACCTATAGAGCTTTGACATAACGAGCGTGTTAAACACTTTTTTTCCCCCTTTCTGTCCGGCTGCCTTTCAACTACTAGCTCAATTGTCAGTGCCGCGCTAGCAGATTTGACTGGGTGCATGGAGATGGTATGTTTTCTACAAATTGGTAAAGTCAGTTTTTGAAGCAAAAGTAGCGTCCAGAAAAATTGTGCAGTGCTCTATATTGTTATAGTAGGCAGCTTGCTCATGTACATTGTGCTGAAGTTCTGCAGAGGACCCTGGAGTACGTCGGCATAATGTACATGAGTAAGCTGCCTACCATAACTATATAGTCACTTTAACCCATACTTCATTAATATACACACAGAGAAGAGACACTCAACGCTCTAGCAGGATGTCTTCCCGCGCAGACAACCTTAGGGGTGGGAAGTAGCAACTGACAAGGAAGAGACCAAGAGCCATGAAGATAAGGGGAGGTCTTTGAATGCATTTAACAGAAAGAACCTCCTCTTTCTACCCTCCTTTCCCGTGTGTGCGCATATTTGAAAGGCAAATTTACATTTTTTTTTATTGCTTCTTATATCCCCTTTACAATGTCAGGTCGCCGCTCGGGCTGGTAACTTAAAATTTTTACTTGCCCGCAAGAAATTTAGGTCGCCATTGGCGACCGGACCGGTCTATTCGTATGCCCTGCTTGCATGCCATGTACAACAAAGATCATAGATATGTCACGTTACACATTTTTCCAAATGTATACCTTGAGAGTCTGAGCGATCTTATTTTATTTTAATTCTTTCTACAATATAAAAATAGGCACTTTGCAGGTCTGTGATTCTCCTATATATTGTATTTAATTGCAATACTTTTTTTCCATCAATTTCATTTTAGGTGCACAACTTGGAACAGTTGTGTCCCTTCCATTATCTGGTCTAATTTGCTACCACATGGACTGGGTTTATGTGTTCTACATATTTGGTAAGTTTTTAAATAATAATCATTATATTATTAATGACTAATTTCTGAGTCTCTGTACTTAAAGATATATGTGGGCCAGATAAACATAAACACTATTGGTTCTTAACACCATGGTGGTTACCATAAGACAAGGGTGCAAACCTGTTTGAGAGTGGTGCCTTTATTTTTAAAATTAAAGACACATTAACCTTTTAGCGCCGTTATGGCGTTCTATTCCGTCCAAACGGCGCTGGGCTTTAGCGCCGTTAGGACGGAATACAACGTCATAGCTGTTTGGCTGTCCAGAAGCCAACAACGCTTCCTGGATGTGATTGCGGTCTGGAGGACGTGCTTAGCGTTATAGGGACGCCCCCCTGTCCCGATCCCATCATTGAAATCTCGCAATCACGTGCACGGTCGCGGGATTTCAATTTGTCTACATCAGAACATTGTTCCTATGTAGACATTATGACCCTGTCATGAAAGGGTTAAAAAAACATATATATTTTTCTTTTAAAATCATAATATCCACATTTAAAGCTTGAAAGTGATGCATCATAACTGTAAAATGCTGGCAAGAAAATATTACCTGAACATCTCTATGTAATAATGGAAAATATTTTACTTCAAAATATCTTCAGCTCACAACAGTAAGTGGTCTGGGAACCATTATCCTTCAACAGCTGATGCACTCTTTCTTGCAAGACCTAACACTAAGATTGTGATTGGCTGCTTAAAGTCCCTTTTACAAGGGTTGTGGTTACTGAGGAAATTTTGAGGCAAAATATACACATAGATGTTTAGGTAATATTTTTAGTCAGCTTTTTAAAGCTATGCTGCATGCCTTTCAAGTGCTTCAACATTAGTGTATCATTTCCCTTCAATTGCTGATAGCATGGATTCAAAAGAAAAACATTTTTTTAACAATTACTATTGTAGTCAATGTAAGTATTATGATACGTTGCATATGTGTTAATATTTTTTGGTGAGACAGATGGGGCCTCTATGGAGTAAGGGTAGATGCTCAATTTTTCAATAAACATATGAAAAATAGTAACATTTAGATTATTTTATATTATTTTATACATTTCACATACATCCAGTATCGAACAACTCTCTTTTTTTATTGCCATGCTTATGTGAGGTACACTTTTTATTTACCCGTTTGCTTTTCTCGTGTTTTATTTTTAAACTTTAACACATATTCCTACCTTTTTAATCAGGGCTACTAAACTGCTGCTGTAATGCCAAAATGACAGCCACACATGGTGACACAAACTCACACGGTGACACTGATACTGTTATGTCCACATAGTGGCACACAAACTCATTCACAAATTGTAATAAAGGTATATGTTACCTAAATGCTGGGTCACTTGTAAGAATGTATCTGTAAAAAAAGATGACTAGAAAGTATCTCATGAACATCTATATTTAAATTTTTTAAAAAAATGTTTTTTGAGGAACCACATCTAAACCAATCAGCAGCACTAGTCTCACAAACCAGTTGTACAATTATCACTGACGATTGGCTGAGCAGGCGTATAAACTCAGGACCAGCAATTTGTAGGTTTCTTTGTTTATTTCAAAAGCAAAATTACTCTGCAATGTCATCTGAAAAATACTCCTAAATTGATTATTTCATCGAGCACTATAGTGCAGTGTTCTCCCAAGGACGTATTTAATGAGCACAACACCTGGATAAAATGTAAGCCAATATTTAGCTTAAATTTGCTAATATCAATATTTTTTGCATAAATTATTGTTAAATCAATTTATGTTACACAATTAATGTGTGCTTTGGATAGCTTAAGTAACATGTATAATAAAAATGTTAGAATATTGTAAAATATTAATCTGACCTACCCAGCTACTTCATAATGTCACCCAGCTGGCAAAATATTGCATGGACAACACTGTGTAATAGATAGTTCTATCTTTTGCATGTTAAGTAATGCCCCTTAACAAGATATACAGCAATCAAGGTAAAAGTTGTCTTCAAAGAATTGCATGTAGCACCTGTTAGCACTGATGGATCCTATACAATCCCACCTGAGCAAATAGCTTTAGAGAATCAAGTCACATGCACACTCTTACACACTTACAATGACTTATACTCTCACATAACACAGAGTGACACACACACACACTCTTAAACAAACAGTAACACACATCAACTCACACACTACACCACTTTATATAATGATATACTCCTTTACACACATAAAGTGACACTATATTCTAAAGAGCAACACAGATACACACATAACAACTCAGACTCTTGCAGATGTATAATGAGTAACTAACAGCTAGCAACATGGTGGCAGATACTCTAGTGCTTTGTGACATACACAAGCACCGAGACACACACACTGGCGCACACACACCTAGTGACAAAGATAAACATGAACAGCATCAGGTTCTTGTAGAGATATAATGACCCACAATATCAGAGGTAGTGCAAGGGTGGGACTACTATTGGTGCAACAGGTGCAGTGACACCAGGGCCTGAGTGCTGGGGGGGCCATAGCAGCCAGTCTATACATAGATGAGTACAGAATGTGTACACTTCTAATGAAGGGGAGCCCTTTATCAGTTCAGGTTGCAGGTCTATCATTTGCTATTTATCAATCAATTGATGTATCATCAATCCTGAAAATCATTATACAAATCAGCATTATATTATTATTACTTACTACTGAGTTATCTTTAAGGGGCCCAAAAAAATTGCACCAAAGCCCTCTGTTGAAAAAGTCCACTACTGATAAAGTGGAAAAGAAATCACTCTCTCCCTCTTTTCAAACTCTCTCCACATTGTAATTAGCCTATTTACAATAACTTATTCTTCCCTACCTCTCCCCTATTTATATTTCCTTTCCCTGATTTTCACTTGTTTTCTCTCAATATATTTCTTGTTGTGCAAATGATTACTTAAACCCACTCTGTCACCATTCTCCATTGCTGACTGAGGTCACATGTCCCAGGGAAATGAGGTTACAGGCTGTGTGTGCTGCTTTCACATACCAGCCAGGGTCTACACCCCAATAATACAATTAATGAGGGATGAATGAGTGTGCAGCAGGGATATCAAGAAAGTGGTGGCAGATTGGTAGAAGATACTCAGTGCAAATACTATGCTGCTTTTGCAGTATTCATTCTGTGATCTAAGTTTTGTCTTTCTAAGGGCTTGATGACCTAAAGATCATCTCTTATAGATTATCTAAGTCTAGTCAGTATGCCAAGGTCCCTCAAAGTATTTAAGAAACATAAATCATACTTTGAGAGATGTTTATCTCACTATACAGGGTTCTGTATGTGAAGGTGAGACTCCTAAATTACAATATAAGTTCTAAAAAAAAAATCCCAAAGATTTTATGTGATTCCTCTCCACAGTGGCGAGTGTTTGATCATCAGTGAGTTTTTGGAGTTGGTTTCCCTCTCTGCTGGACTTAAGTTGTAGGAAGTAATAGAAACCGTTCTTATGTAAATATGCCAAATGTTCTGTTGTTCATGTTCTGTGTGTTACTGTCAACATGGGGTTGTTTACTGTCATGTTTTGATGTCAGGAAAAGGTTAATCATTACAGATTTGTATGAAACATATGGATTATTGGGAAAATACTATGATGGTGCTTAAGTAAAGGACACTTGAACTGGTAGGCACAACCTCAACATAAGTTATCGGTACTAACCATGCTATTGTTTTCCTCCTGTGCTGCCACTTTATTCAGGTCTGTTATCTTATTTTAACTCTTTACATTCACAGATCAGTTGCCAGCATTTTCACAGCTGTATTGCACAATTTGTGTTACAATACAGAGTTGGGTTTACATTTATGGAGTCTTTATACACAGCTTAAAAGTAGCATAACATATAATAAAAAGACCTCAAGAGTAATATAGAGCATTGCAGCCACTTCAAAAATGTGAAGCCCATACTCTGTATCATGCAAACTAACCCAAAGTGCACAATATAGCTTTCAAAAAGTCAGTTATGTCACAGACATGTAATGCTTGTTGTCTCTGTCACAGAGTGCAAGAAAAACTAAGCTCCAAGAAGGCAGCACTCCGTATGAATATGGGGAGCTTGGTCAAATAGCACCAGTAATAGTTTAAAATAAGAGAACGGCTTTGAAGAGAGCTGCAGGCACAGGAGAAAAAACAGGAGCTGGGGGGGGGGGGGTAGTAACCATGCTATTGTAGTTGTGCCCAGACATTCCAAACAAAACTAGAATCAACATGGATACATTTTAATTTTGAATATAAGCATGTTTCGTAACATACATGTATTAGCAAAAATGATTCTAATAAAAGATATAGCTGTTTTAAAAGTGTATTTAAGTATGCACTGTGTACCAGCATTTTAAACACAGCACTTAAGGTGCTTGTACCATCTGGTAATGACTCAATTTGTTAATTGCTGACATAACACAACCCCCACTGGTGCTCTGATCAGCAGCAGTATTTAAAATGTTGGTGCACTGAGAATATCTAGCTATGCTTCACATGCACATGCAGAGAAAAATGTTAACACTAAAACAGTGATAACTTACTAAAAGCATTTTTGCCAATACATGTATAAATATGCATATACATGTTTCTATTCAAAAATGTAATTCATCCATGATTCCATGTGCATTAAAATTTTGACCGGAATGTCCTTTTAACTGATCGAACTGCTCTCTTAAAATAAACAAACTCTATTCATTTTACCTCCATTACCAATGCATTTTGAACCCAATTTTGTTTTTGTTTTTTTTAATTGAACAATTTTCTTTTACACAGGGGTCTTTGGTGTTTTGTGGTACATATTATGGCATTTTGCTGTAAGTGATACCCCTCAATGTCACCCTTCAATCTCCGATATTGAAAAACAGTATATTTTGTCATCTCTTAAAAACCAGGTAATGTGTTTAGTAACATTTCCCGACAAGCCACTGTGCTTTTTGATTATGCTTAAATATATAGTGTTACAACTGTTTTTCCCTCTTGCATTCATTGTGACAGCAGACAAAGCAGGAGATTATTCATTTATAATATAAGGCTGAGAATTGACCGATGGCAGAAACTTCAAAGTAGTAACATAGAAATCAGTCTCGCTCCTCCTTCCAATTCTCTTTGCCTCCATTTTGGAAATTAGCCGTTTAGTGTATGCTATGTAAGGAGTCATCCCTGATCCAGATCTTTTCTAGATATCACACCAAACCCACAAATATGCAGCAAAGAACAAACATCTCTGTAGAGCTGCCCTCTACTCAGTCTAGTACTTTCTTCACGCCCTATTGGGTCTTCCAAGGTTTTTCATTCACCAGTTTCTATAACCAGAAAGAGGCGCCTTATGGGACAGTATCGTGGTGTCGCTAAAAAGCAGGTAGAGGCAGACAGCACACACAGATGGAAAAATACTCACAAGTGAGGCGGCATAAACGTATGCCAAACTAAACCTGATGAAACGACCGGAAGGTCGAGAAACGCGTTGCTGTTTCTTTGTATTTTAAACAGTTTTAAATTCAATTTTATCAATAAAAATTTCTTTTACGATAACCCCGCTCTCACCGTCTACTATCTGATCCTATGTGTGGAGCGATATTTTGCCACTTACACTAAGGACTCTGAGCCATTGATCCTCCCACAGACGCTGTGGGCATCTGACGTCCGTTTTTGTCCGCCGTAGCGGATTGGACCACTGGAACGCTAGAGCCTTCCTCCTATTGGACCGTCTGGCGGGCGACTAAGGTTCCGTCCTGTTTAGTTTGGCATACGTTTATGCCGCCTCACTTGTGAGTATTTTTCCATCTGTGTGTGCTGTCTGCCTCTACCTGCTTTTTAGCGACACCACGATACTGTCCCATAAGGCGCCTCTTTCTGTTCTTTGCTCTTACAGATATCTGCCATTATCCTACCTTTGGGAGTGCTGCCGTCAGATCGGGTGGCCTGTGGTGTGGTATTACCTTGCCTCCCCCGAGACTGTTTCTGTTTTATGTGCTTTGCATCTCATACCTGCGCACCTCAACAAGGACTCAATCCTCGTTTTATTTGAGTTTCTATAACCGGACATTAAGGCTCTGAATCCTCGATAGATTTCATTCTGCCTGAAGTAATTTCCCCAATCCATGTTATAAGTTCAGGTCTGTCGCCCCACCCTAGATCCGTACGCTCGGAGCTCAACTTCTATGCATTTAAGAATATAACTGTGATTCAAGACCTAGACATAATCCATTTGCTTAGAAGATCCATGTCACGTTGGGTGGTCTGGGGATTCAAACTTTACCAGTGCTTACTGATGTGCCAGAAACTTGTCTGTTTGAAAGCATGGCCAGTTGAAAAAGTTACTTAAATAGACATATTACCAAAATATTTTCTATCTTATCTATGAAAGAGCAGCAGTCAAACATGTTAATCTGTTTAATGCAAAAAAAAGTAAATTAAAGTAAAAGATATTTAAATTTAATGTGAAACGAACAAACAAAAGCACAATTTTGCACATATTTTGAAACATTCTCTTATAGACAGAACAGATAACCTTTTTGAGCTTTTTGTCCCTTTAAGGCTATTCTCCTCTCCCTGAGAGGGTGTTCCATGTTAATTCAAAGAAGGAAAAATGCTTGACAGTCAGTCTATTCAATTGTCTGGTAAACAGTCTTTTCTTTTCTACAACCCTTTCAAACCCTTTTGTAAACTTCTAGGAACCCCTTAGAGAAAAACCTACCACAACCACCCTAGAAGATGGAACTTAATGTAAAGGGACAGTAAAGTCAAAACTAAACTTTTATGATTCAGATAGGGCATGCCCTTTTAAACAACTTTCCATTTTACATTTTTTATGAAATTTGCTTTGTTTTCTTGGTATTCTTTGGCAAAAGCTAAACCTAGGTAAGCTCATAAACTGATTTCTTAGCCCTTGAAGGCTGCCTCTTATCTCAGTGCATTTTGACAGTAGTTAAGTTAGACAGTGCTAGTTCATGTGTGTCAAATAGATAAAAAAATTGTGCTCACTCCCGTGGAGTTATTTATGAGTCAGCATTGATCCGCTAAATTGCATGTCTGTCAAAATAATTGAAATAAGGGGGCACCCTGCAGAGGGTTATATACACGGTAATAACAGAGGTAAAAAGTGTATTTATATAACATTGTTGGTCATGCAAAACTGGGGAATGGGTAATAAAGGGATTATCTATCTTTTTAAACAATAAACATTTTCAAGTATACTGTCCCTTTAAAGAATCGATAGACTAGAAGATTGATACCTATATATAAAATATCTTTCATATGACCAGTTCCTCATTTAGGGCCTGCCACTTGTGTTGGTAGAACCATCAATAACTGGTAGAATCTATCATGGAACTACTCCAACAGGAAACCTTGAAACTAGATATCTTTTTTTTTAATAGATTATCCACTCTGCCTGTCTTCAGTCCAAGCAAGAAGAACAAAATGGCTGATAATCTCAGCTTCTAAATACTCATGTTATTAAGTGAAATCATTGCCATGTATACAATTAATCATTCCATATAATTTAAAATAATTGGGTAAAGAACTGTCCCTTCATGAAAACAGAATGGACGTCTAATTACCACAGGATTGACAAAGTTTGAAAGTGCTGCTCCTCATTTTTTTAGATCTTTTTTTTCATCTGTTAGGAGTCTTTGCTGTACCAAACTATACATAAAACCCTTCAATAAATATAATTCTAAAGATATTGGCACACTATGATAAAACTATAATTATGAGTGAAAACTTCTATCCGCGTTTAACTCCAGTGCAGGTATTGTTAGTAGTGTAAATTCTAAAAAGTGTATTCATTTCCTTTCCCTGTTTTTCACTTGTTTTCTCTCAATATAATATTTCTTCTTGTGCAAATGATTACTTAAACCCACTCTGTCACCATTCTCCATTGCTGACTGAGGTCACATGTCCCAGGGAAATGAGATTGGAGGCTGTGTGTGCTGCTTTCACATACTACATCAGCCAGGGTCTACACTCCAATAATACAATGAATGATTATTCATTCTGTCATCTAAGTTTTGTCTTTCTAAGGGCTTGATGACCTAAAGATCCTCTCTCTGGAGAGATTATCTAAGTCTAGTCAGTATGCCAAGGTCCCTCAAAGTATTTAAGAAACATAAATCATACTTTGAGAGATGTTTATCTCACTATGCAGGGTTCTGTATATGAAGGTGAGACTCCTATATTACAATATAAGTTCTAAAAAAAAATCCCAAAGATGTTATGTGATTCTTCTCCACAGTGGCGAGTGTTTGATCATCAATGAGTTATTGCAGCGGTTTCCCTCTCTGCTGGACTTAAGTTGTAGGAAGTAATAGAAACGGTTCTTATGTAAATATGCCAAGTTTTGTTCTGTTGTTCATGTTCTGTGTGTTACTGTCAACATGGGGTTGTTTACTGTCATGTTTTGATGTCAGGAAAAGGTTAATCATTACAGATTTGTATGAAACATATGGATTATTGGGAAAATACTATGATGGTGCTTAAGTAAAGGACACTTGAACTGGTAGGCACAACCTCAACATAAGTTATCGGTACTAACCATGCTATTGTTTTCCTCCTGTGCTGCCACTTCATTCAGGTCTGTTATCTTATTTTAACTCTTTACATTCACAGATCAGTTGCCAGCATTTTCACAGCTGTATTGCACAATTTGTGTTACAATACAGAGTTGGGTTTACATTTATGGAGTCTTTATACACAGCTTAAAAGTAGCATAACATATAACAAAAAGACCTCAAGAGTAATATAGAGCATTGCAGCCACTATAAAAATGTGAAGCCCATACTCTGTATCATGCAAACTAACCCAAAGTGCACAATATAGCTTTCAAAAATTCAGTTATGTCACAGACATGTAATGCTTGTGGTCTCTGTCACAGAGTGCAAGAAAAACTAAGCTCCAAGAAGGCAGCACTCCGTATGAATATGGGGAGCTTGGTCAAATAGTACCAGTAATAGTTAAAAATAAGAGAACGGCTTTGAAGAGAGCGGCAGGCACAGGAGAAAAAACAGGAGCAGGGGGATAGTAACCATGCTATTGTAGTTGTTCCAAGACATTCCAAACAAAGGGACATTCCAAACAAAACTGGAATCCATGCATTTTACTTTTGAATATAAACATTTTCGTAACATACATGTATTAGCAAAAATTATTCTAATAAAATATATAGCTGTTTTAAAAGTGTATTTAAGTATGCACCGTGCACCAGCATTTTAAAAGGGGAAACTTGCTCTTCGAGCTAAAGGTGCTTGTACCATCTGGTAATGACTCCATTTGTTAATTGCTGACAGTACACAAGCCCCACTGGTGCTCTGATCAGCTGCAGTATTTAAAGAATCCATAGACCAGAAGATTGATACCTATATATGAAATGACTTTAATATGACCTGTTCCTCGTCTCACATTCAGGACCTGCCACTTGTGTTGGTAGAACCATCAATAACTGGTAGAATCTATCATGGGACTACTCCAACAGAAAACCTTAAAACTAGACATCTTTTTTTTTTAATAGATTATCCACTCTGCCTGTCTTCAGTCCAAGCAAGAAGAAAGTGCTGCTTCTCATTTTTTAGATCTTTTTTTTCTCATCTGTTAGGAGTCTTCACTGTACCAAACTATACATAAAACACTGCAATAAATATAATTCCAAAGATATTGGCACACTATGATAAAACTATAATTATGAGTGAAGACATCTATCCCCGTCTTTACAGATAATCTCTACTCAAATGTATAAAAAATAGACTGCTTTTTACAAAAACTATAATTTCATCCATTTTGGTCTTTGCAGGGGGAGGCATTGGAAGAAAAGTTTCAAAGCCTGTTCTTATTCTTGACTGTTATTACCTTTTTTCCTGGGACAGTTTTCTTGAGTTGGTTGACATTGGTACTAGCTTAATTGTAATAATGTATCTCCTGCTTCATGTTCTGTCACAATGCAAGGGTAAAAAGAGTTGTGTTTTTTTGTTACTGTTTAATTGTTTTCTACATAACTTCATCTTTTTTGTTCTAGCTCTTTCTTGGCACCTTTCTTGACCTTCATTTGGTTAAGCTTTAAAACTTATGAAAGTATTTCCAGTTGAACACTTTCAGCCCTATTCAAAATGAGGACAAATACAGATACCTACTATTAAAATTCATGAGTTATGATAGAAATAACTCTACAACATTTCCTCAGACATGTTTATTTTTGCAGGAAACAATATAAACTTGCAATTTTACACCCCAAGCAGCTGTATTATCTGGAATTACTTTTCAAAAAAATCAGCAGAAATATTTCCCCCACACACATCAGCGCCATAACCTACAACAAATGTTGATCTGCTTTTGTATGCAATGGACCCATTAGAGTAAAAACAACGCCAATAACAGAAAAAGTATCTACTTTATGGCACTGATTCCCACAACAACAATTTACAGTTAAAGGCACAGTTGTATTTGTTTTATTTTCATGCACATGACATTGTTTTTCATAAAATATTTCAATACAGTTTAGATTTTACCTTCAAAATATTCCCTATAACAATCTGACTTTATTGGTCAATGAAAATATACACATATGCTTATATACATACATATTTGTGTTAATAGGTGTATGTACACACATTAACGCACAAATATATATGTATATAATTGTATATATTTACAATCTGCTGTCCATCTCTGCGTGACTTACCCCCTTCACTGCTCTAGGTTCTCATGCCTTGTCTCTCTGCATGAGAACAAGGCTTCCATTGGAGCCTATGGAAGATTGCTCTCAAGAGTGCAAAGCTTCCATGCAATGCGAACGAGAGGATGCATTCGAATTGCACCTAACTTGTAATACCAGGGCACATTTGCGTAGCTGGTATTACTAAGTGGAGCACAAATATCGCTTTTGTGAAAGCGATATTTTGCGCTCAATTTATAATCTAGCCTTTATTTGGATGTATGTATTTTATTAGCAAAAAAATAATAATTGGCTAAAATTTGGCAGGTAGTCTGCCCCTTTGTGACATCACCACTGGCACCGGTGGTGAAATTACAAGGCCTACAGGGAAGAGACAGCAATGGGATAAGGGAGCTGCAATGACCTTTCCCCATTTGCCTCGTCATGCACATGTAAGAGGTTAAATAAGAGGATTCTTGCCCATTAGAACATGCATGAGGTTGCTAGAGTTCCTCTTGGACCCCATATCCCCTTAAAAGTTTATTATTAGACTAATTTTAGCAGCCAGCTGCTACATAGAGTGGAACAAGGCCACTTATTTGATCTCTTCTTACATATGAAGGGTATTAAGTGTGTGTGTGTGTGCTGTATGCTGCCTTTAGGGGATAGGTGATCCTTTCGAGTTACAATGCCCTGTTCAGTAAATAAATTAGGTAGGTGATTGTCATTTTTATGATAAGGGTATAAGACTCCTCATTAGTAAGAGTGTGTACATCTCTTTCCCAAATTGGGCCTCATGGTCCTTTAAATTTAATAATATTCCCTCCCCCACCGTAAAAAAAATAAACTTTCTAATTTCCAGTAAGGCATGTGATCATGGTTTCTTTTATCCATGCAGTTGTTTGAACTGAAGCGATGGCTAAAAGTATGGCTGTGCATGTGTGTTTTTAAAAAAAAAAAAAATACTTTTCTTTCCTATGACATGGATAATCTACGGTTTCATTCCAATTACTAGTGGGATATTCAACACCTGGTCAGCAGGAGGAGGCAAAGAGCACCCCAGCAGAGCTGTTAAGTGTCACTTCCCTTACCCATAATCCTCAGTCATTCTCTTTGCCTCTATCACGGGAGGATGTGTGAAGATGGTGTCTGGAGCTATTTAATCCTTTAATGGGTACTTTTCCCTGCAAGCAAGGATTGGGGCTATGCTGTGTCCATGTCAATCTCTTTAGTAAGAGTAATGGTGGCTTTTAGCAGTTAGAAGACGGCGAGGTGGTCTTTGCTTAACTTCTAACATTATTGCTACCCCTATTATAGAAAGCCAGGGTTGGTTACTCTGTCTTTTCTTTTTCTACAGGTCACTGTCAGATGTTTGTTTGTCACACCTAAAAATATGTTCCCTGTCCTGCCCAGGATCCACAGGTAATTGCTTTCCCTTTAAGGTAGGAAGGAACCAGCACTTAACGGGTTAAATCCCCTGTGTATTTTTTCTTGCAGAATAACCTGGGGGTGCTTTATAGCTCATAAATCAGGAGACATTAAATGAGGATTATCAGGCAGGGACATACTTTGGGATACTGCTGGGATGTTTAACTTTATATTAAAAACATTGAGGCTGGCAATGGCAGGGAGCAACTTTGATCGGCCGATACATACACTTTCCTTCTGGGGGTGTTATTATGGCATCATGGAGAGGGGCTTATGTAGTGAGAAGGCTTTTACTTCAAAGCGGTTTTTCTCAATATATAATCTGTGTTTGACAGGGGCAGATTTTAGGAATTATCTTTTACTGTTGAACGGACAATTTTCATGCTGTTTATTTCTAACTCTGTGGCGCACTTTATTTTCTGATGCGGTCATGTGACTGACCTCTGTGCTTCCGCTCCCTGGCTTTGTTAGTTTTAGCCGATGTTGAGAGGAAGGTTTGCCAGTTTGTTCAGTTAACTTACAGACCAGAGTTTTTGGTGACAATCGTTTTCGATAGTGAGGAGAGAACTATTCAGCTGTATATATCTTCGTTCACGATCTGACTCTCTGGCTCATTCTATTTTACTATAAGTAGGATTTTTTAAAGAGAGTGTTGAAATGGGGGGTCCTCAGCAGAGCTGAGATTCTTAAGTATCTGTTAGTAATTTTTATCTTATATATGGAAAATATATATTAAAGGGACACTCAGGTTAAATTCAATTTTCATGATTCAGATACAGCATGTAATTTTAAACAACTTTCCAATTTACTTCCATTAAAAAAATGTGCACAGTCTTTTATATTTAGAGTTTTTGAGTCACCAGATCCTACTGAGCATGTGCAAGAATTAACAGACTATACGTATATGCATTTGTGATTGGCTGATTGCTATCACATGGTACAAGGGGAGTGGAAATATACATAATTTTAAAAATTGTTATAAAAAATCTACTACTCATTTGAAGTTCAGATTAAGTGCTATAGTATTGTCTTGTTATCTTGCATTTGTTGATTATGCAAATCTAATGTGTTGACTGGTCCTTTAGTATAATTTCTAGTGGGGCCCAATTCCTGTCTACAATGGACCCTGAAGCAAATGCTATTGTGTTTTTTTAAAACATTCTTGCTGTGCATTTCTTGATCTCCTTGCATAACAATATTTTTGAATAAAAATGAAAAGTTCCCTCTCAGAGACCACTGTCTCTCAGGATAATGTTGTCCATGCCATGCCTCAGCTGTCCCCCCACACATCACAAGTTTAAGTAGTTTTCACATGCAGTACCCTGCAGTTCCTCTCAACTTCCTTCTGGGGGTGTTTATTTACCAGAGGTTTTTGCTGCGCAGATAACTTCTGCAATTTCTGTTGCTTTATCAGCGTTGCTGCTGGTAAGCGTATGAGGAAATCGAAAACTATTTCAGTTAGCAAGGGTTCTGACTCCACTAAGGCTGCGTTAGTCAGTCTCTCTCAATCATCTGATGAAGCGGATTCCTCAGTGGCTTCTGAGAGCAAGATCTCTGACTCTGAGACTGTAGTGGCTAGTACTGCAGATCCTGAGGAGGTTAATTTTAGGTTTAAGCTAGAACACCTCTGGATACTTTTGAAGGAGGTCCTTGCTACTTTGGATGACTGACTTTACTGTCGCTGAGACCCCAAAGAAATCTAATAAGTTTAACAGAGTGTTCGATGTCATTCCTTCATCTGTTGAAGTTTTTCCAGTTACAGACTGTATGTCGGAGAAACTCAGGAATGGGAAAGGCCAGGGATTCTTTTTTTCCCCATCCCCTGTGTTCAAGAAAATATTTCCAGTGGCTGACTCCGTACGTGACTCATGGCGCACTGTACCTCGGGTAGAGGGAGCTTTCTCTTCTTTAGCCTAGATAACTACTATCCCTTTTGAGGATAGCTCTTCTTTCAGAGTTTCCATGGATAAGAAGCTAGTGTCTTACTTACAAAAGATGTATATTCATCAGGGGTTACAAGGGCAATCTGTGGCAAACATTGCTACTGTTGCCGGAGCAGCATCTTATTGGTGTGATGCCTTGTCTGACCTGATTTCAGAAGAGACTACTATAGAGGAGATCCAGGATAGGATCAAGGCTCTAAAGCTGGCTAATACTTTTATATATTATACCAGCATGCAAGTGATCAGACTAGGGTCTAAGATTTCTAGTCTTGCAGTTCTAGCTCGCCAAGCCCTGTGGTTGGAAACTTGGTCTCCTGAAAATCCTAACTCTATCTTTACCTTTTAAGGGTAAGACTTTATTTAGTCCGGGTTTGACTGAGATCATTTCCGAGATTAATGGGGGAAAGGGATCTTTCCTACCGCAGGAAAAGTAACTTAGACCTAAGGGTCGCTTAAATTCTATTTTTCATTCCTTTCATAGCTTCAGAGGACTAAAGTCTTCCTCTTCCATTTTTGAGCAATCCAGGTCCTCTTGGAGATCTGGTCAACCTTGGAACAAGGGGAAACAAGCCTAGAAGCCTTCTGCTGATTCTAATCGGCATGAAGGGGCCAACCCCAGATCCAGACTTGGATCAAGTAGGGGGCAGGTTTACTTTTTTGGTCAGGCTTAGATATGCGATATCCCAGATCCTTGGGCTGTGGACACAGTTTCCCAGGGTTACAGGATAGGATTCAAATTTCAGATTTATCCTGTTAAGGTTATCTGCAAACCAAGTAAAGAGAGAGGCCTTCTTAAACTGCGTAAAGGACCTATCTTCCCTGGGAGTGATTGATCCAGTTCCTGTAGAGCAGAGCTTTCCAAACTTTTCATGTTGGTGACACACTTTTTAGACCAAAATCATTTCACGACACAGTAATTAATTCAATTGTACTAGCAAAAAGGAGGTTAAACTAACTTGTTTTAAGAGATCCGGACACATACATAAATGATATAATAACAATGTGTATTTACAAGTAACAGTAAGTATGTGCAAGAATTAAAAAAAGTTTAATAACACCAATAGCTACTTACTATTTTAATGGGGTATATGAGTTTGATGGGATGAACAAAGTTTCTGAATATTTGGTGAAATATTAGATAAAGACACTTGCATTTCATCATCGAGCATTTTTAAGCTTCCACGTCCTAACCATATATTAAGAGCAGGAGCAGCAATGCACTACTGGGAGATAGTTGCAAAAAAAAACCACTTTGACTTCTGACTTAAGCTCAGCGTTTAAGCTGCCACCCTCAGAGCTCCGTGAGTCTGATTGACTACTGCCCGCGCTGCAAACACACTGCTGTCCCACTCACTGACTACACGTGCAGTCACGAGCCAATTAAGGAGACTTCACGTGCAGTCAGGAGCCAATGTCCCACCAAAGCCGCCAATGGGAATAGTTTCAGTTCCCACTGAGCTGCGCCAATTGGTTAAGATGATCGGTGACCCACTAGGTATCAATCACGTGTCAACCATGTGATATGCGTAGCAGGCAGGCAGAAAGTCGGAAACCAAAAAAATAAAAATTTTAATTTTTTTTTGCTGAAGCAGGGACACACCTACACACTGCTGCCGACACACTAGTGTGTCCTGACACACAGTTTGGAAAGCACTGCTGTAGAGGAACAGGGTCAAGGGTTTTATTTGAATCTCTTTGTGGTTCCCAAAAAAGAGGGAACTTTCTGTCCCATTCTAGACCTACAGTGTCTCAACAAATCCCTCAAGGTTCCGTCCTTCAAGATGGAATCTATTCTTCCATTGGTACAGAAGGGTCAGTTCATGACAACGATAGATGTCAAGGACGTGTATCTTAATGTTCCTATTATCAGGGAACATCACTAGTTTCTGAGGTTTGCATTTCTGGACAAACATTTCCAGTTTGTTGCCCTTCCTTTTGGTCTGACCATGGCTCCTTGAATCTTAACAGAGGTTCTAGGGGCTCTTTTAGTGGTGGTCAGATCTCAGGGAATAGCGGTGGCACCTTACCTGGACTACATCTTGGTTCAAGCGTCATCTTTTCAGCTAGCAAGATCTCATACAGAGATGTTGTTGTCTATTCTACATTTCCACGGGTGGAAAGTGAATCTGGAAAAGAGTTCCTTAGTATCAGATACCAGGGTGTGTTTCTTGGGATCAATTATAGATTCTCTATCCATGAGAATTTTCCTGATGGATGTCAGAAAATCCAACTTTTTGCTTCTTTCCTTTCTATTAAGTCTTCTGTCAGCCCTTCAGTAGCTCAATGCTGGAAGTAATTGACCCAATGTTTGCTTCCATGGACATAATTTCTTTTGCTCGGTTCCATCTGAGACCTCTACAGCTCTGCATGTTCAGTCAATGAAACGGAGTCCACTCAGATCTCTCGCAGAGGATAACTCTTGATCCCCTAACAAGAGATTCTTTTTTGTGGAGGATTTCGCAGGACCATCTGTCTTTGGGTACATGCTTCCTTAGACCGTTCCGGGTTCTTGTGACCATGGACGCCAGTCTGTTGGGCTGGGGAGCAGTTTGGGGCTCCTTAAAAGCTCAGGGTCTTTGGACTCGAGGGGAGTCTTCTCTTCCTATAAACATCCTAAAGTTAAGAGCAATCTTCAATCTTTGACAGTTTGGCCTCAACTAGCCTTGGTCCGGTTTATCAAGGCAGACTTCATCACAGAGAGTGAGCTCTCCATTCTGAGTTTTTTTCTCAATGATTTCCCACAGGTGGGGGATTCCCGGAGTTGGATCTGATGGTGTCACGGCAAAATGCTGAGCTTCCAATATATAGTTCAATATCAAGAGATCCACTAGCCGCTCTGATGGACGCTCTGGCGGTTTCTTGGAACTTCGGTCTAGCATACCCGTTTCCTCCATTTGCTCTCCTTTCATGAGTCATTGCTCGTATCAAACAGAAGAGAGTGTCTGTGATTCTAATAGCTCCTGCCTGGCCTTGCCGGATCTGGTGAAAATGCCTTCTCTTTCACCTTGGTGGTTACTTCTGAGGAAGGACCTCCTTCTTCAGGGTCTTTCCCTCCTCCCAAATCTGGATTCTCTGAAGCAGACTGTTGGAGATTGAATGTCTAGTTTTGGCTTGGCGTGGCTTCTCTGAGTAGGTAATTTATACCATGCTTCAGGCACATAAGCCTGTTACTCATAAGATTTACCATAGGGTATGGCGTAAATACCTTTATTGTTGTGAGTCCAAAGGTTTATCTTGGAGCAGGGTAAGGGTTTCTTGAATCTTGTCTTTTCTTTAGGAGGGCCTAGAGAAAGGTTTGTCAGTCAGCACTCTGCAGGTTCATATTTCTGCACTGTCTATTTTTTTGCTCTACATCTGGCAGATTTGCCAGATATTCAATCTTCTGTATTTAAATATTGTTCTTAAAGTTATGCAACAGGCTCCATTTGAGCCAATGCATTCTTTTGATATTAAGTTGTTATCTTGGAAGGTTTTGTTTCTTCTTGCTATTACTTACGCTCGTAGAGTTTTTGAGCTTTCAGCTCTGCAATGTGATTCACCTTACCTTATTTTTCTTGCGGTTAGGGCGGTCCTTCGTTCTAAGCTGGGATTTCTTCATAAGGTAGTGTTGGATTGCTATATTAATCAGGAAATTGTTATTCCTTCTTTTTGTCCTAATCCTCCTCAGAAGGAATGTCTTTTGCATAACCTGGATGTTGTGTGTGCTCTTAAATATTACCTTCAAGCAACTCGTTGTTTTCTCTGGTAAGCATAAGGGTCAGAAGGCCACTTCTACTACTCTTTTTCTCTCTGGTTGAGAAGTGTTATCTGGTTAGCTTATGAGACAGCTGGACAACGACCTCCTGAGAGAATTAACGACTCGCTCCACTAGGGCTGTCTCTGCTTCCCGGGCTTTCAAAATTGCGGCCGCTGTGGTGCAAATCTGCAAGGCGGCCACATGGTCCTCTCTGCATTCCTTTTCCAAATTCTATACATTTTATTATTTTGCCTCGACTGAGGTTTCCTTTGGGAGAAAAGTTCTTCAAGCGGTGGTGCCTTCTGTTTAGGTCTCCCTGTCTTTTTCTCCCTCTCTTTCATTATGTGTCCTCTGCCTTGGGTATTGGTTCCCACTAGTAATTGGAATGAAATTGTGGACTCTCCATGTCATTGGAAAGAAAAGAAAATGTATGCTTACCTGATAAATTTATTTATTTCCGGACATGGAGAGTCCACGACCCGCCCTTATTTAAATCTAAATCAGCAGTTTTTATGTATAAACCTCAGGCACCTTTATACCCTTGTGTTATCTTCTTTTTCCATGTTTCTTCAGCCGAATGACTAGGGATTATGGGTAAGGGAAGTGACACTTAACAGCTCTGCTGGGGTGCTCTTTGCCTCCTCCTGCTGGCCAGGAGTTGAATATTCCACTAGTAATTGGAATGAAATCATGGAATCTCCATGCCTGGAAATAAATACATTTATCAGGTAAGCATAAATTTAATTTTTCTTTATTTTCTTCACTTCCTAAGATAATTAAACTTTCTTGTTGCAGCTTTCTAGTCGGAAATCTATTCCCTGCCTTGCAATGGCCAAGTCTACACCTCTGTGGGCAATTATTGTGGCCCATTTTTCTTATAACTGGACATTTTACACGCTGTTGACTTTACTGCCTACTTATATGAAAGATATCTTACATTTCAATTCACAGGAGGTAAGATAAACATATTTTGTTACTTCTGGGTCACAGATATTATTTCAATATGCTGAGCATAATTTAGTTGTGAAATTGTTTACTATTTTTGTTCCTTCTAAAACCCATTTGTAAGCAGTGTTTTTTTTTTTTGTTTTGTTTTTTTCTATACTCAAAACTTTCAGTTTTGATATACTTTTAAGATGCATATTTTGAAGAAATTACAATTTGAAAATGTTGAGCCCTAATATTGAGCAAAACTATATGATGTTTCATTTTAACTTTTTCTATGCTTAAAGGACCAGTCAATACCGCAGATTTGCTAAATCGACAAATGCATGATAAAAAGACAATGTAATAGCACTTAATCTGAACTTCAAATAAGTATTAGATATTTTTCGAACAAATTTCAAAGTTATGTACATTTTGACTCCCCCTGTACCATGTGACAGCAATCAGCCAAAAACAAATGCATATACGTATATTCTGTGAATTCTTGCACATGCTCAGTAGGAGCTGGTGACTCAAAAAGTGTAAATATAAAAAGACTGTGCACATTTTTTTAATGGAAGTAAATTGGAAAGAAGTTTATAATTGCTGCTCTATCTGAATCATTAAAGTTTTTAATTTGACCTGAGTGTCCCTTTAAAGCATCTCCAGCTGTTAGTTTTGGTAAATCCTTGTGCTTTTGAAACAGTGTGAAGTATTTTTTTATACTTCATAACTGAAAGTCCCCTTTATTTGTAGCACTGGTAAATCCTAGCGTTTCAAAAGTGCTTTAAAGGGACATTAAAGTGCTGGTTAAAACTAGAGTAGAATGGTTATTACTTGTAATACTGTTGTTGTTGTTTTTTTTCCCATGTGCCTATATCTCTTTTTAAGTCATTCTTTTATTTTAACTCCTTAATGGTGCTAGTTGGTAAACTTTTACATTTTCATACTGGGTGCCGCCATCTTGGAGCTTAGGTTTTCTTGCGCTCTGTGACAGAATTGCTGCTCATTCACATATTGTTGATGCTGCCATTATATTTTTGCAGTTGCTCTACTGCTATATATAATTAACATAGCCATTTATATATGTTATGTAACTTTTAAACTGTATAAAAACTGGAGAGAAAAAAAGAAACCTCTCATTGTGAAAAGTGACATCATCATTGACATGTGAATGTACATTCTGTCACAGGGTGCAAGAGCATATGAGCTCTGAAATGGTGCCCAGTATGAAAATTCTGAACTTCACCAACCGGCACCCTTAAAGGGACATTAAACACTTTGAGATGGTATTATAAAATGATAAATTATATATATAAAAAACGTCTGCACTATACTTTACTTTCATTATTTATTTTGCCTCTTTTTCCTTTAATTCCATTCTGAAATTGTGAGCTTTCAGTTCCTGTTAAAAATGGAAGTGCAGAACCCTGTTATTTTCCACATAGCCATTGGCTGCACACTCTAGTGACCTATTTATAACAGTCCCTAAAGGTCACAGACTCACAGCAGAGAAGGTAATCTAAGTTACAACATGGCAGCACCCATTGCTTTATAGACACTAACTTTACACTTACACCTAGATTTAGAGTTTGGCGTTAGCCGTCAAAAGCAGCGTTAAGGGGTCCTTAGAGTCAGGCAGGAAAGGGTCTAACGCTCACTTCCCTACCCCGATTCCAGACTACCGCAGATCCCCTTACGCCAATTGCGTATCCTATCTTTTCAATGGGATCTGCCTAACGCCGGTATTTGGAGTCTTGGGAGAAGTGAGCGGTAGACCCTCTTTCAACAAGACTCCTACCGCCAAAAAAAGTCAGTAGTTAAGAGCTTTATGGGCTAACGCCGGAATATAAAGCTCTTAACTACTGTGCTGCAAAGTACACTAACAGCCATAAACTACCTATGTACCCCTAAACCAAGCCACCCCCACATCACCGCCACTATGATAAAAAATGTTAACCCCTAATCTGCCGACCGGACACCGCCGCCACCTACATTAAACCATATGAACCCCTAATCTGCCCCTAACATCGCCGACCCCTATATTATATTTATTAACCCCTAATCTGCCCCCCCAAAGTCGCTGCTACCTTACCTACACTTATTAACCCCTAATCTACCGACCGGACCTCGCCGCCACTATAATAAATGTATTAACCCCTAAACTGCCGCACTCCCGCCTCGCAAACACTAGAATAAATAGTATTAACCCCTAATCTGCCCTCCCTAACATCGCCGCCACCTACCTACAATTATTAACCCCTAATCTCCCGCCCGCAACGTCGCCGCTACTATAATAAATGTATTAACCCCTAAACCTAAGTCTAACCCTAACCCTAACACCCCCCTAACATAAATATAATTTAAATGAAACAAAATAATATTCCTAAAAATAACTAAATTAATCCTATTTAAAACTAAATACTTACCTATCAAATAAACCCTAATATAGCTACAATATAACTAATAATTACATTGTAGCTATTTCAGGATTTATATTTATTTTACTGGAAACTTTGTATTTATTTTAACTAGGTACAATAGCTATTAAATAGTTAATAACTATTTAATAGCTACCTAGTTAAAATAAGTACAAAATTACCTGTAAAATAAATCCTAACCTAAGTTACAAATACACCTAACACTACACTATCAATAAATTAATTAAATAAATTACCTACAATTACCTAAAATAAAATAAAATAAACTATTCTATAATACAAAAAAAACAAACACTAAATTACAAAAAATAAAAAAGAATTACCAGAAGTTTAAACTAATTACACCTAATCTAAGCCCCCTAATAAAATAAAAAAGCCCCCCAAAATAAAAAATTCCCTACCCTATTCTAAACTACCAAAGTAATCAGCTCTTTTACCAGCCCTTAAAAGGGCTTTTTGCGGGGCATTGCCCCAAAGTAATCAGCTGTTTTACCTGAAAATAAAAATACAATGCCCCCCCCCCCAACATTACAACCCACCACCCACATACCCCTACTCTAACCCACCCAAACCCCCCTTAAAAAAACCTATAGCTAACCCCCTGAAGATCTCCCTACCTTGAGTCGTCTTCACCCAGCCGAGCCGAATTCTTCATCCAAGGTGCGCAGAGTAGGTCCTTGATCCGGTAGAAGTCTTCATCCAAGCGGCAAAGAAGAGGTCCTCCATCCGGTAGAAGTGTTCATCCAGACGGCGTCTTCAATCTTCATCCATCCGGAGCGGAGCCATCTTCAACGGAGCTGACGCGGAGCCATCCTCTTCAACCGACAACTTCCTGACGAATGAAGGTTCCTTTAAGGGACGTCATCCAAGATGGCGTCCCTTCAATTCCGATTGGCTGATAGAATTCTATCAGCCAATCGGAATTAAGGTAGAAAAAATCTGATTGGCTGATGCAATCAGCCAATCAGATTGAAGTTCAATCCGATTGGCTGATCCAATCAGCCAATCGTATTGAACTCACATTCTATTGGCTGATCGGAACAGCCAATAGAATGCGAGTTCAATACGATTGGCTGATTGGATCAGCCAATCAGATTGAACTTCAATCTGATTGGCTGATTGCCTCAGCCAATAAGATTTTTTCTACCTTAATTCCGATTGGCCAATCAGTATTGAAGGGACGCCATCTTGGATGACGTCCCTTAAAGGAACCTTCATTCGTCGGGAAGTCGTCGGTTGAAGAGGATTGCTCCGTTGAAGATGGCTCCACTCCGCTCCAGATGGATGAAGATTGAAGACGCCGCCTGGATGAACAATTCTATCGGATGGAGGACCTCTTCTTTGCCGCTTGGATGAAGACTTCTGCCGGATCAATGACCTCCTCTGCGCACCTTGGATGAAGAATTCGGCTCGGCTGGGTAAAGACGACTCAAGGTAGGGAGATCTTCAGGGGGTTAGCTATAGGTTTTTTTAAGGGGGGTTTGGGTGGGTTAGAGTAGGGGTATGTGGGTGGTGGGTTGTAATGTTGGGCGGGGGGTATTGTATTTTTATTTTCAGGTAAAAGAGCTGATTACTTTGGGGCAATGCCCCGCAAAAAGCCCTTTTAAGGGCTGGTAAAAGAGCTGATTACTTTGGTAGTTTAGAATAGGGTAGGGAATTTTTTATTTTGGGGGGCTTTTTTATTTTATTAGTGGGCTTAGATTAGGTGTAATTAGTTTAAACTTCTTGTAATTCTTTTTTATTTTTTGTAATTTAATGTTTGTTTTTTGTATTATAGAATAGTTTATTTTATTGTATTTTATTTTAGGTAATTGTAGGTAATTTATTTAATTAATTTATTGATAGTGTAGTGTTAGGTGTATTTGTAACTTAGGTTAGGATTTATTTTACAGGTAATTTTGTACTTATTTTAACTAGGTAGCTATTAAATAGTTATTAACTATTTAATAGCTATTGTACCTAGTTAAAATAAATACAAAGTTTCCTGTAAAATAAATATAAATCTTAAAATAGCTACAATGTAATTATTAGTTATATTGTAGCTATATTAGGGTTTATTTTCTAGGTAAGTATTTAGTTTTAAATAGGATTAATTTAGTTATTTTTAGGAATATTATTTTGTTTCATTTAAATTATATTTATGTTAGGGGGTGTTAGGGTTAGACTTAGGTTTAGGGGTTAATAAATTTATTATAGTAGCGGCGACATTGCAGGCGGGAGATTAGGGGTTAATAATTGTAGGTAGGTGGCGGCGATGTTAGGGAGGGCAGATTAGGGGTTAATACTATTTATTCTAGTGTTTGCGAGGCGGGAGTGCGGCGGTTTAGGGGTTAATACATTTATTATAGTGGCGGCGAGGTCCGGTCGGCAGATTAGGGGTTAATGAGTGTAGGTAAGGTAGCAGCGACGTTGGGGGGGACAGATTAGGCGTTAATAAATATAATATAGGGGTCGGCGATGTTAGGGACAGCAGATTCGGGGTTCATAGGGATAATGTAGGTGGCGGCGGTGTACGGAGCGGCAGATTAGGGGTTAATAATATACAGCAGGTGTCAGCGATAGCGGGGGCGGCAGATTAGGGGTTAATAAGTGTAAGGTTAGGGGTGTTTAGACTCGGGGTTCATGTTAGGGTGTTAGGTGCAGACTTAGAAACTGTTTCCCCATAGGAAACAATGGGGCTGCGTTAGGAGCTGAACGCTGCTTTTTTTTGCAGGTGTTAGTTTTTTTTTCAGCCCAAAATGCCCCATTGTTTCCTATGGGGATATCGTGCACGAGCACGTTTTTCCAGCTTACCGCTACCGTAAGCAACACTGGTATTGAGGGTTGAAGTGGAGCTACATTAGGCTCAACGCACCCTTATTTGAGCCTAATGCAGCCCCTCAGACAACTCTAAATACCAGCGTTGTTGGAAGGGTGCGTTGGGAAAAAAAGCAGCGTTAGCTACGCAGGTCTTTACCGACAAAACTTTAAATCTGGCCGTTAGTTTGTCAATATTTAAACAGCTAATGAAATGTATAAATAAATACATCCACGTCTTATTCTTAGACTAATCTTTTCTTTGACTGCATCATTCTATCTAGCATTTTCCTTAGTGTTTAATGTCCCTTTTAAAGCATTAGAACAAGAGAATGGCTCTGAGCAGAGCTTGTAGGAAACAGGGAAATAATAGCATCATATGTAGTAACCATTCTGTTTAAGTTGTGTCTAGCAGTTTAATACATTATAATGTTAATATATTCTTTAAACAAATAACCATCCAAGCCTGCAGCTCCTAGTCCAAGGAGCCTACCCTCAAACACAACAATTTTTTTGTTTTCTAAATAAAGAGCAGCTTTATTTAGTAAATCAGAGCATGGATACGCTTCCAACCAGAAAATACTATACACCTGAGCAGTTCATGTGATACAGCCTGTGACTGGCGTCATGGAACCTCTCATTATTTAAGAAAGAAAGCACAGAGTATAATTGCATGGTCTATGGGTTGCGAAACATCAGTGTGATTTATTTATTTTAAATCTAGAAAAAATAGCTCATTCACAATATACTTGCTTAAATAATTAGTACATTACAATTAATGCATCACAATCTTTTGTATCTCCTCTACATTTACGGTCATGAGATAAATAACCAGCTATTACAAGTGGCTGGTTTATTGCTACAGCAAGCTCGCGGTAGCAATTAGCACTCAAAAAAATAACCAGAGTTCAGACCTCTGGTTCATTTTTTAAATGTCCCCAATTGCCCCCAAAATAACGTGAGGTCCCTTTTTTTTAATTGTAGCATTTAAAAAATACTGCGTTTTTAAGGTAAGTGGTGGGTGTGGGGTGTGCCTTTACATTGCGGTCTATGGGGACTGTGTGTTTTCCGTGTATATATATATATATATGTATATAAATATATACATATACATTTCTGTGTTAATACCAGTATATACACATATAAACACATAAATATATATGTATATAAATATATACATATACATTTCTGTGTTAATACCAGTATATACACATAAACACATAAATATATATGTATATATTCTTATACATATATATTTATGTTTGCTGCCTATCACTGCGTGACTTTTACTCTTTGCTGCGCTAGTTCTCATTGCACATAACTTGTAATACCGGTGCACATTTGCGTGTGCTGGTATTACTAAGTTGAACGCAATTATCGATTTCGCAAAAGTGATATTTTGCGCTTAACTTATAATCTAGTATATAGTTGGCTGGTTATAAATTCCTTCTATGAATGGTAGGAAGGTCACCTTAAAGCCATTATAACACCATTAACTATTTCATATTTTCATCTTTACCTAATTTAAAACAAATAAAAAATCTTTATGCCCAAGAAATAAAATGTAACTAATTCAGATAGTGTCTGTTTAGATTGATTGCAGTGACTTAGAAAAATAACCTCAAAATCACCAGAAATACTGAGTTTGTGCTCAGCAAATGCAGTGCATTGTCTCTCCAGTTAAGAAGGACATATGTTTTATAAAAAAAAAAAAAAATGATACAATGAAATAGAACATTTGATTTTTAAACTAGATTGTCCCTTTAAGTGTGATGTTGTGGCTTAAAAATGCAAGAACTCTTTATAGTTTTTTAAACTTGATGCAATCACATTGCAAATCACCTATGGTCATTTAAAGGTTTAAGTATCCCCTTTATAAAGGCTGAAATGGTGAAGCTTAGTATATTACTTGCATCTAACATGATTGGATGAGGATATTTGTGAGCTGCAAACTTAAAAGGGTATTACCCCCCCCCACACACACACCCTCCCAAAAAATGTATTTAATTATTTATTAGTTTATTCTAATTTTACCTCCAGTCTTAAATCTACTTGTTCTCATGGTATTCTTTGTTAAAGAAAAGAGCTAGGTAAGTAACTTGTACATATCTGAAGAACTATGTTGCAGTAGTTTTGCAAGTATGGTATTGAGCACTAGATGGCAGCAGTGTTAGACTTCCTTGCAAAACTGCTGCCATGTAGTCACCCAGCCTTCATACCTGCTTATCAACAAAAAATACCAGGAGAAACAAATAAGTACATTTGAAGTAGATTGGAAAGTCTCTTTTAAAATTCTACACTCTATCTGAATCAGGACCAGACTGGGAACATTTGAAGACCAGCCCAATTTTCTGTTAAAGGGACACTAGAGTAAAATTAAATTTGAATGATTCTGATACAGCATGTAATGTTAAACAACTTTCCTATTTACTTCCATTAAAAAAAAATGTGCACATTCTTTTATATTTACACTTTTTGAGTTACCAGCTCCTACTGAGCATGTGCAAGAATTCAGACTATACGTATATGCATTTGTGATTGGCTGATTGCTATATACATAACTTTGAAATTTGTTAGAAAAAAATGTACTACTTATTTGAAATTCAGAGCAAATGGTATTGTCTTGTTATCTTGCATTTGTTGATTATGCAAATCTACTGTGTTTACTAGTTCTTTAAGTCCATAGAATGCAAAACTCTGAACTGTTCCTAATTGAGAAGGATAGTGCCTATTTATGAGCTGGGTCTAGCTGTCCCTCTGAGACAGTCATATGTCCCTATTTGCTGAATTTTCCTTAGCCTCACCCACAAAGCACCCAGAGTCCCTGAAACCCAGCCACTACTGGTGGGAGGAATATGAATGCACATACCTATTTTTTAAGGTGGATTAATGGGATACTCCTTCCAATATTTTTTTCAGAATTAAATTATATTTATTTGTAATAAAAAAAAGCCAGATTTTTGTTATAGACACCATGCAACCTAATTTCCGCCATGACTTCTATTCACAGTGTGAAAATGATTATCCATAGTGTGATCTGGAGAAGACACTCAACCAGTGTGACTTGACTAGACGCTAGAAAACATTCAAAGGAGGGCTACTAAAATGATTCATGGTCTAGGAAGTAAAACTTACAAGGAAATACTTTGTGACCTTAAACGGACACTGAACCCAAATTTTTTCTTTCGTAGTTCAGATAGAGCATGCAGTTTTAAGCAACTTTCTAATTTACTCCTATTAACTTTTCTTCGTTCTCTTGCTATCTTTATTTGAAAAATAAGGCATCAAAGCTAAGAAGCCAGCCGATTTTTGGTTCAGTACCCTGGACAGCACTTGTTTATTAGTGTGTGAATTTATCCACCAATCGGCAAGAACAGCCCAGGTTGTTCACCAAAAATGGGCCGGCATCTAAACTTACATTCTTGCTTTTCAAGTAAAGATACCAAGAGAATGAAGAAAATGTAATAGGAGTAAATTAGAAAGTTGCTTAAAATTGCATGCTCTATCTGAATCACAAAATAAAAAATGTGGGTTCAGTGTCCCTTTAATAAGTATAGCACAAAGGAGAAAAGAAGAGAGGTGATACTGTTGTATCGCCTCAACAGCAGCAACACTTCCTTAAATTGTAGCTTCTTTAAATATTGTGGTGTGCTGATAGGCCAATCTTGCCTTGATCTGAATCATGAAAGAAAAATTTGGTGTTTCATATTCTTTTAACCCCTTAACGACTGACCATGACCTACACTGTACACAGACTGTCACAAGTGTTTTTCAGGGCTCTAAAAGTGCAGGTCTCGCGACAGCAGCGAGGCATACAGAAATAGAGTGGTTTCACTACTGTCACCAAAACCCTCATTATTACAACTCTAGATGCGCAACAAACAGCCACTGATATTAGGGGGATAAAATGTTATTTTTCCATGTAAACTACTTACTAAATATGTCTCTTTCTGTGACTACAGAATGGGTTTCTCTCAGCATTACCTTATTTTGGATGTTGGGTCTGTATAGTTCTTACTGGCCTCTTTGCGGATTATTTAATGGAAAGGCTGAACGTTTCCACTGTAGCTGTTCGCAAAATATTTACTGTTATAGGTAAGTAGGACCTAAATTACCTTTCCTGACATTTGATGAAGCTAAGCCTGACTGTACAGCTAAATTGTGCCCCGTTTCCTGTCAACCCCTATATTCTGTCCATGAATGTCTTCCCCTTCTGTTTTTCCCCAGCCTCTTTCTAGCTTTTTCATCCTTCCTCCTTTTTCATTTGCCTTAACATTTTCTTACAGTCAGTCAGGAGAACGTGTTTGTTTTAGCTTTGTGATGTTATCATTTAGTCAGAAAGCTTTTAAGGTGTCCAGCCATCACCATGATTACCATTCTACGGTGCTGTTTTACTTGCTACCTTTATTTCCATGTCATTGTGCTCCAGCATTTGGTTATTTATTTTTGTGAAATAACTGGTAACATATTTGTGAATCTCCACCTAAAAACATAGGCCCCAAGTGGTTTTACATTTCTATAAGCATGTTTTTATATAATGTATCTGACAAAAGCTGTCAGACAATAAAACGGGCAAATGGTCTTCTTATACCATAGGTAAATATATAAAATAGGTGTATACAAATCATTCTGCAGGAAACTAGTACTGTGTAATTTCAATTACCTTTTAAGTATTTAACTTAGTATCTTTTTTTTTTAAGGAATGATTGGGCCTGCTATATTTCTAGTCGCAGCTGGTTTCACAGGGTGCAATTATGTAGTGGCAGTTTCCTTTCTTACTTTGTCAACTACACTTGGAGGCTTCAGCACATCTGGATTCAGTATAAATCATCTAGATATTGCTCCTTCGTAAGTATTGACATTTGAAATGTGGTTTAGGTTTATTTAACTCAATAATTATAGTAAGAGATAATACCTTGCTTGCCAAGTAAATATGAGAAAGCTAGTTAGTTTTTCATCCTGATTGAAAGTGCTATTATCCAAAGAATCCTCTGCACTAGGCTTTTCTGGAACAAGTGAATATATAAGTTTATATTGTTGGGTGATGGAGATGAACAGTTAGGAGGGCAGTTTGTAGGCATCTGTCAGCAGATGGGTTATCAATAAAGTGCATTCAGGCATTCATTTTTAAAAACAAATCCTAAATATTGCCACTGGTAGAGGCACTCATCTCTTTCAGAGCTGGCTTTATTCATATCATTGTACAACACACAAACATCTGTGCAAATCCAGACCTGCAGCCATATTCGGCATTTGTTTATAAAAACGAACACCAAATGCACGTCTGGTTTTCAAAGAGTTCTTGAGACTTTGAAAGATGGGAGACAAAATAACCCTGAGGAAAGATGTTCCATAGGATAGTCTTGGAGATGGAAGAGGGAGAAGGTAATTATTTGGGAGGATAGATGTAGGTCATAGGTAGCTCAAAATGGCAATAATTAGTTAAAACCGGGAGATGAGTGTGAAATTTAATTGGATGAAAGATTTTCAGCTTTGTGTATTAAGGTAAGTATTTTGATTTGGTTTGATTAAAGTATAGGGAACCAGTGTAGGAGCTGTCAAAGATGAAATGTTGACAGTGATGGCAGGGTGAGGTGAATTAGTCTGGCTGCAGCATTCATGATCAATTGGAGAGGGGACAAAAGGGTATTAGGAAGGCCACTAAGAAGTAGGCAACATTAATCAATGCAAAACATTTATGTGTAAGTGGTTTGATGGGTAAGGAAAGGTAGTTATTTGTTAATGCTAATATTATATGATAATATGATATGTAAATAATTAAATGTACCTAGACACAATTTAATGAATATTTCCTCCTTTAATATTTAGTGCCTATAGGAAATATGGTAAATATGTCTGATGCCCTTCCTTTTTCTGATTAAAGCATTTACAATGAGTTGCATGTTCAGTGTGCTCATGCATAGATTACACACCTTCCATTGTTAACAGAGTATGATATAGAACTAGGGCACCCAAACTTTTTTGTATGTATGGTAGGTCATATTCTACGAAGGTTCTTAGTTTCTTTTACTCTTTACTGCAATACATTATATAGCAAAGCATTAAGAAAAATTAATCCAATATCCATTTCAATGGCAAAAATATGTAGAAAAGTTCCTGGTTTTAGCACTAACTAGACAGAAATTTGAAACTTAAGCTGCAGGCTGGTAAGTTCTCTAGCAGAGAATCTGTGCACCTGCAGTCACCCCTTGTAATGCAGCATCATTTAGCGAAAAAGCACTCTTGTATAATCCTGCCCCCTACTCACACTCAACCAATTGCATAGTAGGAGTCATTGACAGGACATGCTAATGAGCAAATTCAGGGTGATTTATTTCCACCACCTCAGAGGAAGTAGGAACTGCTTTTTAAATTTGTGTTTGCAGGATCGCTCATACAAGTCTGCACCGCAATGTCCTAGATGCATGATATATTTTCCTGTCTTTACTCTACCCAAAATAAATCTGAAATGTTTTGTTTTAAATGAAGAGCTTGTGGTTACAGTAGTGCAGTCACTTTTTTTAGTTGTACTTGCATGCAGCTTATTAAGCAGTACCCAAAGTTCCATCAAGCTAGTGCTAAACCAGGCACTTGCCTCCTTTTTTTAAGAATATAATTTATATGACAAGTACTTACCATTGCTTACATTATGCTAAACATACTATTTTGTATATTTTTAGCTATGCTGGACTTTTGCTTGGCATAACAAACACCTTTGCCACAATTCCTGGGATGGTTGGCCCTGTTATTGCTAAATTCTTAACCCATGAGGTGAGTAAATAAAATATACCAATTTACAATTTTTGCTCTACATTAATATTATAAACTTAAAGATACATGGAAGGTGAATATGTTGTACCTATCTCTATATTGGAAGAGCAGCTTACGACATTTATAAAACTAAAGTGCAAAAAGAAAATGATCTGTTTTAAATCATTTTCTTATTGCACTGTTGCTGCTTGCAAATAACTATTGGGTCGATCACAATCGATCGGCCAATTATTTATTGATTTATTTTTTTATCTAATGGGTTTTTGGTCAGAAAAGGCCACTTCTCATTTCAACACAATCACAGCGGGTTTTTGGCTTTTTTAGGAGCCACCAGTGCATTTTTTACTTGATGAAAATGCCCTATTTTTAACATGGAGCTGATATAACCTTGCCGATCACCATCCATTTTGACGATAGGTTTCAACAGGTCATTAACACCATTTTACACTTATCGAATTTTACATAATTTTTGACATTTTTGCAAGTATTCCCAGACAGTTGTGAATCATTCTTTTATGTTGCTCTATTTATCGCTGTTGTATAGTCCATCTGCAGTGATCAGGGCACACATTTACATAGGTATTTAATACATTATAACCTATACAGCTAAGAGGATTTTCATGAAAAGTGAGATCAGGACTCCAACATCTAGACCAGTGATTTTTCAATCAATAATTGGAAATATTGAAAAAAAATACTTTTAAAATATTCTCTGTTGAGGCCAATTCAGGGCAGATATAAAAGAGCTACAATTATAATCACTATGTAGAATGTAGCAGATTAGGTTTCTTTTACAAGATACGACGACTCCACTGATTTCATCCTTACTTATGGGATATCGCCTCCTGGTCAGCAGGAGGAGGCAAAGAGCACCACAGCAGAGCTGTATATATAGCTCCTCCCTTCCCTCCCACTCCAGTCATTCTCTTTGCCTGTGTTAGTGATAGGAAGAGGTAAAGTGAGGTGTTAGTTTAGATTCTTCAATCAAGAGTTTATTATTTTTAAATGGTACAAGTGTGTGCTATTTTACTGTGTGCTAGAGGTACAGGCTTTTCAGCAATGGGGACTGGACAGATTTTCATTCTTTCTGCGACTCCCATACTGTTTGCTGCCCTGCTGATGGTCTTAGCAGATATTATCTAAGACCCTGTTTAATGTATGCACAGTCGTTTTGCTTCTGGAGAGACTGAGTAACTCAGAACGGACTGGCATTTATTCCCTATACCGGGAAGGGGTTATCAGTTTGCACAGGGTTAAATTGTGTGCATTGGTCTACCCTTTTTATTCAGTGAGCTGAAGTTCAGCTGTACTATCAGTGGGCTCTAATGAGTAATTAGTCCAGATGTGTGGGCTTGACGCTAGGAGATTGTGGGAGCTCTGACCCAAGTGTCCTAGCCTTAACTGTTGCTAGGCTAATGGCAGGACAGGGTTGTGTTTATTTGTTGAAGGGGCACATTGTTGGTCATGGTACACTTTCTATAAGTTCTTGCTTTTTATTTTTTAATTACAGTACCACGACCAATATTGCTATGGCTTGTTTTTGTCATGGCTGACCTTCAGGAAAGTACATGTTCTATGTGTTTAGATGCCAATGTGGAACCCCCTATTCCTTTTTGTCCATCATGTACTGAGGGGGCTTTACAGTTTAAATAACAAATTTTCTTTAATGCAAGTATATCTAAGGATGTTTCTCAGACTGATGAGACTCAGGTATGCCGCAACTTTCTCCCCAAGCGTCAAAGCCTTTAACGCCCACTCAGGCGACGCCGTGTTCTTCAACTGCGTCTGCTTCATTCACCCTGCAGGATATGGCTGCAGTTATGTCATCCACTCTTTCAGAAGTTCTATCTAAATTGCCAGCTTTACAAGGCAAGCGCAGTAGGACAGAGGCCCATATGGTCCCTGCGACTTCTGGTGCTTTGATGGCGATCTCCGATGTACCCTCCCAGGGCTCTGAATTGGGGGGTAGGGAGGCCCTGTCTGAGGGGGAACTGTCTGACTCTGGAAGTGCATTGCCCCCGACAGATTCAGACGTCATGTCCTTCAGATTTAAGCTTGAACACCTCTGACTTTTGCTACGAGAGGTTTTGGTGACTCTGGACGACTGTGACGCTATTGTTGTCCCACCAGAGAAATTGAGTAAGATGGACAGATACTTAGAAGTTCCTTCTTATTCCGATGTTTTTCCGGTTCCTAGGAGAATTTCGGAAATTATTGCAAGGGAATGGGAAAGACCGGGTATCCCGTTCTCCCCTTCCCCTATTTTTAAGAAAATGTACCCTATAGCTGACACCGTTTGGGATTCTTGGCAGATGGTCCCTAAGGTGGAGGGAGCTATCTCTACCCTGGCTAAGCGTACGATTATCCCGATTAGACCCCATGGATAAGAAGTTGGAGGGTCTTCTCAAAAAACTCTATGTTCATCAAGGGTTCTTATTGCAACCGTGGCCTGCATTGTAAGTCACGACTGCGGCTGCTTTTTGGTTTGACGCTCTAGAAGAGTCTCTTAGGACTGAGACTTCCTTGGGGAAATACAGTATAGAATTAAGGCCCTTAAGCTGGCTAATTCTTTTATTACGGATGCTTCCTTTCAGATCACCAAATTGGCGGCTAAGAGTTCGGGATTCTCCATCTTAGCACGAAGAGCCTTATGGTTAAAATCTTGGTCTGCGGATGTGTCCTCTAAATCCAAGCTTTTGGCTATTCCTTTCAAGGGAAAGACCCTATTCGGGCCTGACTTGAAAGAAATCATTTCTGACATTACAGGAGGTAAGGGTGACCTCCTCCCTCAAGATAAAACATCTAAGCAAAGGGGACGACAGAGTAATTTTAGTTCCTTTCGAAATTTCAAGGGAGTCCCCTCTTCCTCTTCCACTAAACAGGAAGGGAATTATTCACAAGCCAAGCCCACCTGGAGACCCAACCAGACTTGGAACAAGGGTAAACAACCCAAGAAGCCTGCTGCTGCTACCAAGACAGCATGAAGGGGTGGCCCCCGATCCGGGACCAGATCTAGTAGGGGGCAGACTTTCTCTCTTTGTCCAGGCTTGGATAAGAGACATTCAGGATCCCTGGACTCTAGAAATCGTGTCTCAAGGGAATCAGTTGGAGTTCAAAAATTCTTCTTTCACAATTGTCTGTAGACCAGATAAAAAGAGAGGCGTTCTTACATTGTGTAAAAGACCTCTCCTCCATGGGAGTAATTTGTCCTGTTCCAATACAGGAACAGGGGCAGGGGTTTTACTCAAATCTTTATGTTGTTCCCAAAAAAGAGGGAACGTTCAGACCCTTTTTAGATCTCAGGAGTATAAACAAGTTTCTCGGAGTTCCATCCTTCAAGATGGAGACTATTCGGATAATTCTTCCATTGATCCAGGAGGGTCAATATATGACTACCGTGGACTTAAAGGATGCATATCTTCATATTCCTATCCACAGAGATCATCACAAGTTCCTGAGGTTTGCCTTTCTGGACAAACATTTTCAGTTCGTGGGCCTTCCTTTCGGTCTGGCCACGGCACCCAGAATTTTCACAAAGGTTCTAGGGTCTCTGCTGGCGGTTCTCAGGCCGCAGGGCATTGCAGTGGCGCCTTATATGGACGATATTCTGATCCAGGCGTCATCTTATCAGCTGACAAAGTCTCATACCGACATTGTTCTGTCCTTTCTAAGGACTCACGGGTGGAAGGTGAATCTAGAAAAGAGTTCACTAATTCCACAGACAAGGGTTCCTTTCCTGGGAACTCTAATCGACTCTCTATCCATGAAAATCTTTTTGACGGAAGTCAGAAAGTTAAAGATTCTGAATACATGCCAATCCCTTCAGTCCAATCCTCGACCATCAGTGGCTCAGTGCATGGAGGCAATTGGATTGATGGTGGCTGCAATGGACATCATTCCGTTTGCTCGTTTTCATTTCAGACCTCTACAACTGAGCATACTCAGACAATGGAATGGAGATTATGCAAATTTGTCTCCTCAAATAGATCTGGATCAGGAGACAAGGGACTCTCTTCTTTGGTGGTTGTCGCCGGATCATCTGTCCCAAGGGACGTGCTTCCGCAGACCCTCATGGGTGATGGTGACAACGGACGCCAGCCTGATAGGATGGGGTGCAGTCTGGAATTCCCTGAAAGCTCAGGGTGTGTGGACTCGGTCGGAGTCTCTACTTCCCATCAATATTCTGGAGTTGAGAGCAATATTCAATGCGCTTCAGGCTTGGCCTCAGTTGGCTTCGGCCAAATTCATCAGATTCCAGTCGGACAACATCACGACTGTGGCTTACATCAATCATCAGGGAGGAACAAGGAGTTCCTTAGCGATGACAGAAGTATCCAAGATAATTCAGTGGGCGGAAGCTCACTCTTGTTATCTGTCAGCAATCTACATCCCAGGAGTGGACAACTGGGAGGCGGATTTTTTCAGCAGACAGACGTTTCATCCGGGGGAATGGGAACTCCATCCGGAGGTCTTTGCCAACCTGATTATCAGATGGGGCAGGCCGGAGCTGGATCTTATGGCGTCTCGTTAGAATGCCAAGCTTCCGAGATACGGATCCAGGTCCAGGGATCCTCAGGCCGAACTGATAGATGCCTTGGCAGTGCCTTGGTCATTCAACCTAGCTTATGTATTCCCGCCGTTTGCTCTCCTTCCCCGGTTGATTGCTCGAGTCAAACAGGAGAGGGCTTCGGTGATCCTCATCGTTCCTGCGTGGCCTTGCAGGACTTGGTATGCCGATCTGGTGGACATGTCCTCTCTGCCACCGTGGAAGCTTCCATTGAGGCCAGACCTTCTCATTCAGGGACCCTTCCATCATCCAAATCTAATTTCTCTGCAGCTTACTGCTTGGAGATTGAAAGCTTGATTTTATCTAAGCGAGGGTTCTCTGATTCGGTCATTGATACCTTGATTCAGGCACGTAAGCCTGTTACTAGAAAAATTTACCATAAGATATGGCGTAAATATCTTTATTGGTGCGAATCCAAGGGCTACTCATGGAGTAAGATTAGGATTCCTAGGATTTTATCTTTTCTCCAAGAAGGATTGGAGAAAGGGTTGTCAGCAAGTTCCTTAAAGGGACAGATTTCTGCTCTATCTATTTTTCTGCACAAACGTCTGGCAGATGTTCTGGATGTTCAATCTTTTTGTCAGGCTCTGACTACAATCAGGCCAGTGTTTAGACCAATTGCTCCTCCTTGGAGTTTGAATTTAGTTCTTAATGTTCTTCAAGGGGTTCCATTTGAACCTATGCATTCCATAGATATTAAGTTGTTATCTTGGAAAGTTTTATTTTTGGTTGCTATTTCTTCTGCTCGCAGAGTTTCTGAGCTTTCGGCATTACAATGTGATTCTCCTTATCTTATTTTTCATTCCGATAAGGTAGTGTTGCGTACCAAACCTGGTTTTCTTCCTAAGGTTGTTTCCAACAAAAATATTAATCAGGAAATTGTTGTTCCTTCATTGTGTCCTAATCCTTCTTCCAAGAAGGAGCGTCTGTTACATAATTTGGACGTAGTCCGTGCCCTGAAGTTTTACTTGCAGGCGACTAAGGAATTTCGTCAATCATCTTCATTATTTGTTGTCTTTTCTGGGAAACGTAGGGGTCAGAAAGCTTTGGCTACCTATCTATCTTTTTGGCTGAAGAGTATCATCCGTTTTGCATATGAGACTGCTTAACAGCAGCCTCCTGAACGAATTACGGCTCATTCCACTAGGGCTGTGGCTTCCTCATGGGCATTTAAAAATGATGCTTCTGTTGAACAGATTTGCAAGGCTGCAACTTGGTAGTCTCTTCACACTTTTTCCAAATTTGATACTTTTGCCTCGTCCGTGGCTGTTTTTGGGAGAAAGGTTCTTCAAGCAGTGGTGCCTTCAGTTTAGGTTCCTGTCTTGTCCCTCCCTTTCATCCGTGTCCTATAGCTTTGGTATTGTATCCCATAAGTAAGGATGAAATCTGTGGACTTGTATCTTGTAAAAGAAAAGGAAATTTATGCTTACCTGATAAATTTATTTATTTTACGATACGAGTCCACGGCCCACCCTGTTTAAGACAGGTCTTTATTTTTGTTAAACTTCAGTCACCTCTGCACCTTGGCTTTTCCTTTCTCTTCCTAACTTCGGTCGAATGACTGGAGTGGGAGGGAAGGGAGGAGCTATATATACAGCTCTGCTGTGGTGCTCTTTGCCTCCTCCTGCTGACCAGGAGGTGATATCCCATAAGTAAGGATGAAATCCGTGGACTCGTCGTATCGTAAAAGAAATAAATTTATCAGGTAAGCATAAATTTCCTTTTCTGAATTCTGGAGTATTCATTTCCAGTTCTCTCTAGAATTAGAAAATGCACAATTTAAATAGTGTAATTACAGAAAAGGCAGAATATAGCTGTTTTAATAAAATCCAATCTGATATATCTTTATAACTATCGGCTAGATTACAAATTTGTGCGTTCATCTTTTAACTCTGAAAATATGGTATTTTCCGCATTAAAACGGCACCGCAGCCATTACAAGTCTTGTCGGTATAGGTTTACCGCAAGCCCTTTAGCCTGTATGCAACATCAGTACCGCACTCCCATAGCACTGGTATTACGAGTTTTGCATTCCGGCTAAAAAAAACGGCGTTACAGCCTAAAACAACAAGATCCGTACCGCCATCTAAAGTCAGTAGTTATGAGTTTTACGCTACAAAGCTGTAACATAAAACTCATAACTAAACTGCTACAAAGTACACTAAACACCCATAAACTACCTATTAACCCCTAAACCGCCGCCCTCCCGCATCGCAAACACTTTTTAAATATTATTAACCCCTAATCTGCCATCTGCCCACATCGCCCCCACTATACTAAAGTTATTAAGCCCTGCACCGCCGCCACTATAATAAACCTATTAACCCCTAAACTGAAAGCCCCCACATTGCAATAAATTAATTTCAACTAGTAACCCCTAAACCTAACGCCCCCTAACGTTATATTAAAATGACAATTTCCCTATCTTAAATTAAATTAAAACTTACCTGTCAAATTAAAAAAAACTAAGTTTAAACAAACAATTAAACTAATATAATTATTAAACTAAAGTTACCCTAACTACCACTTAAATAAACTAAACTACACATCTTAACACTACTCTAAAACTTAAAAATTATCTAATTACAAAAAAAACCACTAAATTACAGAAAATAACAAACAAAATGATCAAAAATAAAAAAGAATTACACCTAATCTAATAGCCCTATCAAAATAAAAAAAGCCCACCCAAAATAAAAATAAAAAACCTAGCCTACAATAAACTACCAATGGCCCTTAAAAGGGCTTTTTGTAGGGCATTGCCCTTAGTTAAACAGCTCTTTTACCTGTAAAATAGAATACAAAGACCCCCCCCCCAACAGTAAAACCCACCACCCAACCATCCCCCCAAAATAAAAAACCTAAATCTAAAAAAACCTAAGGTACCCATTTTCCCTGAAAAGGGCATTTGGATTGGCATTTAGCTCTTTTACTGCCCAAATCCTAATCTAAAAATAAAACCCACCCAAAAAAACCTTAAAAAAACCTAACACTAACCCCAAGACGATCCACTTACATTTTTTGAAGTCCCGCTTGAACTATCTTTATCCCAGCGGAGAAGTGTTCATCCAGGTGGCCTCTTCAATCTTCATTGAAACATCCGGTATTCCCCAATCCACGGGATCAAACGAGAGTCAAGCAAATCCCATATGCGATCTCCATCGATACCCACCCAAAAAAACCTTAAAAAAACCTAACACTAACCCCAAGACGATCCACTTACATTTTTTGAAGTCCCGCTTGAACTATCTTTATCCCAGCGGAGAAGTGTTCATCCAGGTGGCCTCTTCAATCTTCATTCCAGCGGAGAAGTTCTCATCCAAGCGGTGAGAAGTCTTCATCCAGGCAGGCCTCTTCAATTTTCATCCATGCGGTATCTTCTATCTTGATCACGGCGGCGCAGAGTGGGTCCATCCTGAAGACATCCAGCACGGAGCATCCTCTTCATATGGTCCCCGCCGTATACTAAATCTTCAATGAAAGGTACGTGCGCTAACCTGACATAACATAATATTTCACATTCTAATGTTCTTCAGATAGCAGAATATTTTCTATTTATTCATAAATACATATATAGAGAGAGAGAGAGTAATAAAGCAGGAACAACAAAGCGATGCCTTCAACCGTTCTAAATCAATACCTCTTGTGAGCTGTGTTCAAATCCTATACACAGAGTAGTGTGAGAGTCAGAATAAATAACTTAAGTGATGGTAGTGGAATTGGTGCCAAAGCAACTGTTAAACACAAGCATAGTGTCAGACAAGTATTGTGGAAGTATTGTATAGGGAAGCAGTACTTACATCGCTCTCTTCTCACCCTGTTAACTACTGTGTACTGCGCTTTCTTGGATCAATCCTGTTGCGTTCCTATAACGGTAGCTTGCACCTTCCATGTGGCACCACTGACAACCTCTGATAACGTCACAAAAAACATCCGGTATTCCCCAATCCACGGGATCAAACGAGAGTCAAGCAAATCCCATATGCGATCTCCATCGATACGTTTAGCACACAAAAAAACGAAGTAGAGGGAAATACTCAAAGCATCTCAATTTATTTGAATTAAAGTGACAGCCTTAAAAGCAAGAAAAGGCAAGCAAATAAAAAGTCAGCTGCCTGCCTGCAGTTCTTATTGACTTTTGATTTGCTTGGCCTTTCTTGCTTCTAACGCTGTCACTTTAATTCAAATAAATTGAGATGCTTTGAGTATTTCCCTCTACTTTTGTGTGATATATAATATATATATATATATATATATATATATATATATATATATATATATATATATATATATATATATATATATATATATATATATAAATATATATATATATATAAATATGGATGATTATATAGGTTTTGTGTCAGATACCCCGCTTCTTGGATATTTTGTCCCAGGAACAGCAGAGAAACACTCCAAATATACTGGATTAGGTGTAAAAGCCTTGGCCTGTTTTTTCACATACTGTTTGCTGGTATACAGTGTAGTGTTTGTAAATCCAGGTGGTTCAGAAATATATCTGACACAGAGTCCATTTATACAGCAACTAACTACACACTTTATTTCCTGCTTCCTCACTCCAACAACACTGTCCCCGCCCCTGCTTCTTTGCAACAATTATATACATTTACAAGTCAGAGCACAAACTAGGAAGAAAGCATTATATATTATAATATCACAACAGACACCATATCTCTCCCTTACTTTAGATTAGAAACATAACAATTAAACTAAACATAAATATAACTATATATATATATACTATGCTTAATATCTAGAAATAAGACCAACTATATTTCACATAAGAGTTGCATGATGACATAATACATTACATGAAAACACATTATTTTTCATAGTTTTTAAGGTATTCAGGAGGTCATCTGTTTTCTCTGAGAGGGTATTTTCGATTAGTATCTAAGGACTGATCATATGCTATGTTTTCTTCCCCCTCACTGCTCTCTGAGTTATCCATATTATCATCATGTTCTTGAAATAATTTGGGTATATCAGAATCATCATCTTCTGCATCAGATACTTCAGTGTCCTGTTATTTGTGTAGTTTCTTGAAGAAAGAAGAATTCCGAGTAATTGTATGTCCATTTCTTACTGCAATGATCATTGATCCTTGAATTCTTGTAACTGTATATGGGATGACATCATATAAAGTATCCAACTTGTGTCGTCTATCTTGCCTACACAGGACTCTGTCTCCAACAGCAAAAAGAGCAGATTTGGTATGATAATATTTATCCGCATAAGCGTTCATCTTGGCTTTGGCATGACTGTATTTTTGTATTAAGTCCTTGTTGAGTGTCTCTGTTAGCGAATCATTTATATCCGGAATTTTGATCCGAAGTTTGCGATTGAATATCAGCTCTGCAGGTGATCTGCCAGTAGTACAATGGGGAGTTGATCGATAGTCTCTCAGAAAAGAGTATAAATTTTGTTTCCATGGTCTACCTTGCGCTTTAGTTGCCCTTAGAAATTTCCCCATAGAACGCATGAATCTTTCAGCTTCTGCATTAGCTTGTGGCCACAAAGGAGTAATGCATCTATGTTTAAATCCAAGATATGAAGCAAATTTATTACTGAGTACTGTTAAATGGGGGACCGTTATCTGTTTTAACAATTTTAGGAATTCCCAATAAAGAGAAAACTTTGTCTAAAACCGGAATAACAGTGACTGAAGATGTTGAGCTGATAACTTCTACTACCGGGTATCTTGAATATTCGTCTATAACCACCATCAAATAATCTCTAGTAGGTAATGGACCATAAAAATCTATACTCACATTACACCATGGTTCTTCAGGCAATGCAGACATTTTTAAAGGTTCTTTGTGAGCTCCTGGAGTTGTGACTTGACACACCATACAATTTCTCACCAACTTTTCTGCTTGTTGATCTATTGATGGAAACCACACTTTTTCTCGCAATAAACTTTTCATTTTAACTATTCCTTGGTGACCTTCATGTGCTAAGGATAATACTTGCTGTTGTAAACATGTCGGAACGACTAGTCGATTACCTTGCAAGATAATACTGTTGTCATTATTCACTGAGAGTTCTTTGCTAAATCTTGCAAATGACTTCAACTCTTTTCCATGTATTTTTTCAGAATCAGCTGTGTACCATTTTCCATTCCGAACTAATACAGCGAGTTTTTGCAGTATAGGATCAGCTAATATTGCTTGTTGTATTTCTTCTAAACTCAATGCTTTAGGTATAGCATGATTAGTAACAAAATTGATATATTCCTCTGCATCCATGGAACTTGGTGAACTTGTGAATGAATCTGTTGATATAGGATGTCGAGACATATAGTCTGCTGGGTTCTCTTTTCCAGATTTGTAAACCACAGTAAAATTATATGGTTGTAGTCTTAAACCCCATCTTTCTATTCTAGCGGGCGGTTTGGATTTTGGATTATTCCAGATCAACTGTAAAGGCTTATGATCTGTGATCAGTGTGAATGGACAACCATATAAATATAAATGAAAGTATTCACAACTCCAAACTATTGCCAGAGCTTCACGTTCTGTTTGAGAATAACGTTTTTCCACATCATTTAAAGAACGGCTACCATAAGCAATTATATAATGCTTGCCTTTGTCTCTCTGCCCCAGAATAGCACCTAAACCAACAGGGCTAGCATCTACTAAAAGAATAGTTTGCCGTTGAGGGTTAAAATAGGACATTGTCTTGTCACTGGTCAAACTCTGTTTCAGTTGTTGAAAAGCTTGTTGTTCAGTTGAAGTCCAACGCCATGGCACACTTTTCTTTGTTAACTCTCTTAAAGGTGTGGCAATAGTAGAGAAATTAGGGATAAATCGAGAACAGTAGTTTACCATCCCTAGGAAACTTCTGACTTCACTGGCGTCTATTGGAGGATTTGCATTCTGAATTGCTTCCACTTTCTTTGGGTCTGCTGATATGCCTTCAGCTGAAAAAACAAATCCATAAAATTCTAGTTTAGTTTTGTTAAATTCACACTTACTACAATTTAAGGTAAGTCCTTTCTCATGAAGTCGCTCAAAAACTGCTGTGAGATTTTTATCATGGTCCTTTTGAGTAGCTCCAAACACAATGACATCATCGCTGAAGATTTTAACTCCTGGAATTCCAGATAATGTTTGCTGTATTGCATTTTGAAATACTTCAGCAGCAGAAGAAACACCAAAACTTAGGCGCTTGTATCTCCACAATCCTGTGTATGTTGAGAATGTAGTTATATATCTGCTCGTTGGATCCAATTTCAGGTGATGATAGCCAAATTTTAAATCAAGTTTGGAGAAAACTTTTGCCTGGTTGAGATCATGAATTATATCATCTAATGTTGGAGTAATGTGGCGCTCCCTGATAATGGCAGTGTTGGCTTGCCTCATGTCTATGCAAATTCTTACACTATTTGGGTCTTTGGGTTTTGGCATTGATACTATTGGGGAGACCCATGGAGTTGGCCCCTGCACTCTTTCGATGATTCCTTGTGTTTCAAGGTTGCTGAGTTCAGCATCAACCTTGTGCCTTAGATGAAATGGAATTCTTCTATGTGGTTGTATTATAGGTTTTATATGTGGATTAATGTGCAGCTGTACTTGAAAATCTTTCAATTTACCAATGCCATTAAACAAATGGGAATACTGCTGTACTAACCAATCTGCTACAGATCCTGTGTCCTTTCTAGGCGAAATTGCATTCATAAGCTTTATAAGTCCCAAACTGGATGAAGTTCCAAAACTCAGAAGAGAAGAATTTTGACCCTTTACAACATAAAACTTAGTTGCTGTTTTGTTGTGTTTAAATGCACATGTGTGTCTGTAAATTTACCAATGACATTAAGGGGTTTAGTTGATCCATATGCATATATATTTATTTTACTTTGTAATAACTGTGGTTGTGGTTTTAACATGTGAAATGTTTTTTCACCCACTAAATTGACAGCAGATCCTGAATCAATCTATGCAGTGATTTTATTGTCATTAATGAGTACATCAACTTGTGGCTGAGTTAGGTTACACATGTGGTTTACTACAAATACATATTTGTCATCATTGTTTGAATATTGTCCTTTTTGATCAGGAGATCTGACTAGATTTACTTTCCACTGTTCTGATGTATGTGGCTCAGTATGTGATTGAAGTATTTGATACAGTTTTGTTCTACATTGCTTTGCAAAGTGATTAAATTTTCCACATGCACTGCATTGCTTATTCCTTGCAGGACAAGTCCCATTATGTGGATAGAAACCCCCACAGTTCCTGCATAACACACAGGAGGTCTGGTTCTTTCTTGTGGGCTGTACTGTTGAACTGTCTTTTTGAACTCTATTTGTAATAAACTGATCTTCAGTAGATCTATTTTCTTTGCTTGCAGCTTGCCTGTCAGCAATTTCTAATGTTCTGCCATAATCAAGCAAATCTTTTAAAGATAGTTCAGATTGTCTCAGTGCATATTTCCTAAATTTTGAAGAAGTGCAGCTTTGTATTATCTGTGCTTTAATCTCATTTTCAACATTAGAAAACTCACAATTCTTTGCTAGTAAACGTAACCTGGTTTGAAATGCATCTAAAGGTTCATCACCCTGTTGTGTTGCCTGTCTGAATGTGTATATTTCATACTGAGTGTTCTTTTTAGGGAGAAAATATGTTGTCAGTTTATCTTTAACATCATGGTATGTGTCAGTGGTTGCAGACAAGGTATCATAAATGTCATACACTTTTTCTCCAGCTAAATGAAGCAGTAAAGCCTTTTTTCTGTTTGCATCAGTAACATCCAAAGCAATAAGATCATTTTCAAATCTCTGAATCCATTTTAGCCATCTACTGAGCTAAGTTCTGCATCAGAGTCAAACACAGGGAAGTTGTAATCATTACATGCAGCCATTCTTGTGTGTATTGCAGCAGGTTACTCACTGTTTGCTGAGACAAAGCAATAGGGTTCAAACATAATCCTCGTCGCCAAAATGTAGTGTTTGTAAATCCAGGTGGTTTAGAAATATATCTGACACAGAGTCCATTTATACAGCAACTAACTACACACTTTATTTCCTGCTTCCTCACTCCAACAACACTGTCCCCGCCCCTGCTTCTTTTCAACAATTATATACATTTACAAGTCAGAGCACAAACGAGGAAGAAAGCATTATATATTATAATATCACAACAGACACCATATACAGTTTTAACATAAACAAAATAAATCCTTGCACAATGGCACTTACTAAACAGAATAAAGTATCTCTGACTAAAGTTGTGTGGCTTTTCCACACAACTGCAAAATTACAAACAGATTTCAAACCTCACAGGCCTAGAACCTCTAGACGGCAACACAACTCTATATATCATTTGTCTTTCTCATACAGGTTCTAGCTAGCAACCGCAGTGCACACTACTTAGGAGTTAATTGACCTTAAAAGGACACTCAAGTCAAAATTAAACTTTCATGATTCAGATAGAGCAGCAGTTTTAAACCACTTTCCAATTTACTTCCATTAACAAAATGTGCAGTCTTTTCTCCAACATTGGTGTGTCCGGTCCACGGTTTCATCCTTACTTGTGGGATATTCTCCTCCCCTACAGGAAATGGCAAGGAGAGCACACAGCAAGAGCTGTCCATATAGCCCCCCCCTCTGGCTCCGCCCCCCAGTCATTCTCCTTGCCGCTCTGAACAAGTAGCATCTCCACGGGGATGGTGAGGAGTTTGTGGTGTTAGTTGTAGTTTTTTATTTCTTCTATCAAGAGTTTGTTATTTTAAAATAGTGCCGGTTTGTACTATTTACTCTACAACAGAAAATGAAGAAGATTTCTGTTAAAAGAGGAGTATGATTTTAGCAGCAATAACTAAAATCAATTGCTGTTCCCACGCAGGACTGTTGAGCCCAGGGAACTTCAGTTGGGGGGAACAGTTTGCAGACTTATCTGCTTCAGGTACAATTAGTCATATTTCTAACAAGACATGTTAATGCTAGAAGACTGTCAGTTTTTCCCTTAGGGGATCGGTAAGCCATTTTCTTAGATTCATAACAGATTAAGGCTTATAAATGGGCTCTATACTGGTTGACACTATTGTGGGCTAAATCGATTGTTTTATATCAGATTTATTGGACATTGAGAGGGTTTTTTTGTGTTATAAAAGCACTTTTGGGAACGTTTTTTTCGCCTGGCATCTAGTTAGACTACTACTTTAGTCAGAAAGGCCCCTTCACTCTGGTAATGCAGATGGAGGAGGCCCCGTTTTCGCGCCTCAATTGCGCAGTTTATTTCCTTGGCAGTGCATGCAGCTTCATTTGAGAGTCCTGTGGGTAAAGAAAACGGAGTCAGGAAGGTTTATTTCAGTGCTGAATCACTTTAAGGGAAGGTAAAAAGCCGCAGCAAGGTTGTGGCAGTGATTGTTGTGTGATAAAATTGTTTATTTGAACAAATAGCTCCGTTTTGCTCATTTTAAGGGTTAAAGTCTTGAAACTTGGTGTGCAATACTTTCAAGGCACTAGGACTCTGGGGTGCAAATTTTGTAAAAATCGGACATTGCCTTCATAGTTTTTCAAACTTTCAGAAATAAAGTGTGCTTGTTTATTATTTAAAGAGACAGTAACACTTTTTCTTTAAAAACGTTTTTATTGCATTATTAGCCTGCCATATTCTGTCTAACATGTCTGTACCTTCAGATTATGCTCTGTATGTATGAAAGCCAAGGTGGTTCCCCCTATTAATGTTTTGTGCAAATTGTGTCATAGCGTCCAAACAAAGTAAGGACAGTACTGTCACATTTAATAAGATTGCCCAGGATGATTCTTCATGTGAAGGTAGTGGGGGTAGTTTATCATCCTCTCCTTCTGTGTCAACACCAGTTTTGCCCGCGCAGGCGATACCTAGTACATCTAGCGCGCCAATGCTGGTTACTATGCAGCAATTAACTGCAGTGATGGATAATTCTATAGCAAATCTATTATCCAAACTGCCATCCTATTCTAGAAAGCGTGATTGCTCAGTTTTTAAATACAGAAGATGAGCAGGTTAGCGCTGAGGACAATTTATCAGTTGTTCCTTCACATCAATCTGAGTATAGCAGTGAGGGAGGGCCTGTCTGAAGGGGAAGTTTCTGATTCAGGAAAAGTTTCTCAGCAGGCAGACACTGATATAGTGATTTTTAAATTTAAGTTAGAACACCTCCGCGCCCTGCTTAAGGAGGTCCTAACTACTCTAGATGATTGTGATTCTCTGGTAATTCCAGAGAAATTGTGCAAGATGGACAAATTCTTAGAGGTTCCAGTGCACGCTGATGCCTTTCCGATACCCAAGCGGGTGGCAGACATAGTGACTAAGGAGTGGGAAAAGCCAGGTATACCTTTTGTTCCACCTCCTATATTCAAGAAAATGTTCCCCATTGTCGACCCTAGAAAGGACACATGGCAGACGGTTCCTAAGGTTGAGGGGGCGGTTTCAGTGTTAGCTAAGCGCACAACTATTCCTATTGAGGACAGTTGCGTTTTCAAAGATCCTATGGATAAAAGATTAGAAGGACTGTTAAAAAAGAATTTATTCAGCAGGGCTTCCTTCTTCAACCAATCTCGTGCATTATTCCTGTCACTACCGCAGCGTATTTTGGTTCGAGGAACTGGAAAATTTGCTTCAAAGGGAGACTCCATATGATGAAGTCATGGACAGAATTCACGCACTTAAGTTGGTTAATTCATTTCTTTTGGATGCTGCTTTTCAATTAGCTAAGTTAGCGGCGAAAAATTCAGGGTTTGCTATAGTGGCGCGCAGAGCGCTTTGGCTAAAATCCTGGTCGGCGAATGTGTCGTCCAAGGACAAATTGCTTAATATTCCTTTCAAGGGTAAGACCCTATTCAGGCCGGAATTGAAAGAGATTATTTCAGACATTACTGGTGGAAAGGGACATGCCCTCCCACAAGATAAGCCTTTTAAGGCTAAGAACAAATCTAATTTTTGTAACTTTCGCAATTTCAGGAACGGACCAATTCCTAACTCTGCGGCCTCCAGACAAGAAGGCAACACTTCCCAACCTTAACCAGCATGGAAACCATTGCAAGGTTGGAACTAGGGTAAACAGGCCAAAAAGCCTGCTGCTGCTACCAAGACAGCATGAAGGGGTAGCCCCGATCCGGGACCGGATCTAGTAGGGGGCAGACTCTCTCTCTTTGCTCAGGCTTGGGCAAGAGATGTTCCGGATCCCTGGACACTAGATAGTCTCTCAGGGATATCTTCTAGAATTCAAGGAACTTCCTCCAAAGGGAAGGTTCCACATGTCTCGCTTATCTTCAGACCAGATGAAGAGACAGGCATTCTTACACTGCGTAGGAGACATAGTAAAGATGGGAGTGATACACCCAGTTCCAATAACGGAACAAGGAAGATTTTTCCAACAATCCAGGAGGGTCAATACATGACTACCGTGGATTTAAAGGATGCGTACCTGCATATTCCTATCCACAAAGATCTCCATTAGTTCCTGAGGTTCGCCTTCCTGGAAAGACAGTTCGTGGCTCTTCCATTCGGTTTAGCCACTGCTCCCAGAATTTCCACAAAGGTGCTAGGGTCCCTTCTAGCGGTATTAAGACCGAGGGGCATTGCTATAGCACCTTATCTAGACGACATTCTAACCCAAGCGTTGTCTCTTTCCAAAGCAAAGGCCCATACAAGACATTGTTCTAGCCTTTCTCAGATCTCACGGGTGGAAGGTGAACGTAGAAAAGAGTTCCCTGTTCCCGTCAACAAGAGTTCCCTTTCTGGGAACAATAATAGATTCTATGGAAATGAGGATCTTCCTGACAGAGGTCAAAAAATCAAAACTTCTGAGCGCCTGTCAAGTTCTTCACTCTATTCTGCAGCCTTCCATAGCTCAGTGCATGGAAGTAATAGGATTAATGGTCGCAGCGATGGACATAGTTCCTTTTGCTCGAATTCAACTAAGACTATTACAACTGTGCATGCTCAAACAGTGGAATGGGGATTATGCAGACTTGTCTCCCCAGATTCAAGTAGACCAGGTAATCAGGGATTCTCTCCGCTGGTGGTTGTCTCAGGATCACCTGTTTCAGGGAATGAGTTTCCGCAGACCAGAGTGGGTCATCGTCACGACCGACGCCAGTCTCTTAGGCTGGGGCGCGGTCTGGGACTCTCTGAAAGCTCAAGGTCTATGGTCTCGAGAAGAGTCTTTTCTTCCGATAAACATTTTAGAACTGAGAGCGATATTCAATGCGCTCCTGGTTTGGCCTCACCTGACAAAGGTCAAATTCATATGGTTCCAGTCGGACAATATGACGACTGTAGCGTAGATCAATCATCAGGGGGGAACAAAGAGTTCCTTGGCGAAGAGAGAGGTATCCAAGATCATCAAATGGGCGGAGGATCACTCCTGCCATCTATCTGCAATTCACATCCCAGGAGTAGACAACTGGGAGGCGGATTATTTGAGTCGTCAGACTTTCCATCCGGGGGAGTGGGCACTCCACCCGGAGGTCTTTGCCCAGTTAACTCAACTATGGGGCATTCCAGATATGGATCTGATGGCGTCTCGTCAGAACTCCAAGGTTCCTCGATACGGGTCCAGATCCAGGGATCCCAAGGCGACACTAGTGGATGCATTGGTGGCGCCTTGGTCGTTCAATCTAGCTTATGTGTTTCCACTGTTCCCTCTCCTTCCCAGGCTTGTAGCCAGGATCAAACAGGAGAAGGCCTCAGTGATTCTGTTAGCTCCTGCGTGGCCACGCAGGACTTGGTATGCAGACCTGGTGAATATGTCATCGGCTCCACCATGGAAGCTACCTTTGAGACAGGATCTTCTAGTACAAGGTCCATTCGAACATCCAAATCTAGTCTCTCTGCAACTGACTGCTTGGAAATTGAACGCTTGATTCTATCTAAGCGTGGGTTTTCAGATTCGGTTATAGATACTCTGATTCAGGCCAGAAAGCCTGTGACTAGGAAAATTTACCATAAGATATGGAAAAAATATATCTATTGGTGCGACTCCAAGGGATACTCTTGGAGTAAAATTAAAATTCAGAGGATACTTTCCTTTCTCCAAGAGGGTTTGGATAAAGGTTTGTCAGCTAGTTCTCTAAAAGGACAGATATCTGTTCTGTCTGTTTTGTTGCACAAACGTCTGGCAGCCGTGCCAGATGTACAGGTGTTTGTACAGGCTTTAGTCAGAATCAAGCCTGTCTACAGACCTTTGACTCCTCCATGGAAGTCTAAATTTAGTTCTTTCAGTTCTTCAAGGGGTTCCATTTGAACCCTTACATTCCATAGATATTAAGTTACTATCTTGGAAAGTTCTGTTTTTGGTTGCTTTTTCTTCTGCTAGAAGAGTTTCTGAATTGTCTGCTTTGCAGTGTGTTCACCCTATCTGGTATTCCATACAGATAAGGTAGTTTTGCGTACAAAGCCTGGTTTTCTTCCAAAAGTGGTTTCCAACAGGAATATTAACCAGGAAATAGTGGTTCCTTCTCTGTGTCCGAATCCAGTTTCGAAGAAGGAACGTTTGTTACATAATTTAGATGTAGTTCGTGCTTTGAAATTCTATTTAGAAGCAACGAAGGATTTCAGACAGACATCTTCTTTGTTTGTCGTCTATTCTGGTAAGAGGAGAGGACAGAAAGCTACTGTTACCTCTCTTTACTTTTGGCTGAAAAGCATCATCCAATTGGCTTATGAGACTGCTGGACGGCAGCCTCCTGAACAATTTACAGCTCATTCTACTAGAGCTGTGGCTTCCACATGGGCCTTCAAGAACGAGGCTTCTGTTGATCAGATCTGTAGGGCAGCGACTTGGTCTTCCCTGCATACTTTGCCAAATTTTACAAATTCGATACTTATGCTTCTTTGGAGGCTATTTTTGGGAGAAAGGTTTTGCAAGCCGTGGTGCCTTCCGTTTAGGTAACCTGATTTGCTCCCTCCCTTCATCCGTGTCCTAAAGCTTTGGTATTGGTTCCCACAAGTAAGGATGAAACCGTGGACCGGACACACCAATGTTTGAGAAAACAGAATTTATGTTTACCTGATAAATTTCTTTCTCCAACGGTGTGTCCGGTCCACAGCCCGCCCTGGATTTTTAGTCAGGTTTGAAAAATGTCTTTCTTTCTTTATACACTACAGTCACCACGGCACCCTATAGTTTCTCCTTTATCTCCTAACCGTCGGTCGAATGACTGGGGGGCGGAGCCAGAGGGGGGGCTATATGGACAGCTCTTGCTGTGTGCTCTCCTTGCCATTTCCTGTAGGGGAGGAGAATATCCCACAAGTAAGGATGAAACCGTGGACCGGACACACCGTTGGAGAAAGAAATTTATCAGGTAAACATAAATTCTGTTTTTATATTTACACTTTTTGAGTCACCAGCTCCTACTGAGCATGTCCAAGAATTCACAGAATATAAGTATATGCATTTGTGATTGGCTAATGGCTGTCACATGATACAGGAAGAATGGAAATAGACATAACTTTTGTTGTCAGAAAAAAAAAACTACTACTTATTTGAAGTTCAGACTAATTGCTATTGCATTGTCTTTTTATCATGCATTTGTTGATTGTGCAAATCTACTGTATTTACTGGTCCTTTAGCTAGCTGCAGGTGAGAAAACATTAACTTGTAGTGAAAACCTGAACTAAATTCCTCACCTGCATTTCTCTGCCACATCCAAACTGTGAAGTGGATTACCGCCCGGAAATACACAATTACATAATATATTTTCAAAACCACCATTGCATAATTTGTGGGGAAACCTATATTCCATTGTACACAATCCCATTAGCTCTGTCACAATATATACAGACATCAATAGGAATATCTATTTATAAATACTTAGAACACAGTGACACCATGCTCTTCTTTGCAGATACCAAGTCTTACCTACACTCAGCAGACTCAGCATTGTATATTAAAAGTGTTGCAATATATAATCTAACAAAGACTTGCTTCAGAATTGGGTGAAATCCTTCCAGTTTACTTATCCTCACTACTAGAGGTCTGCTGCTGATACTGCCCCAGTTTTAACATTTACATCATTGTAAGCTCAATCCAGCAGCGCTAGTAGACCTGAGACTCCTCTGAAACTACCTATATACCTACAGAACTGTTTGTGGAGCCCCCCACTACAAAGACTCTTGCAGCAACCGTCTCCTTTCCTGCCTAGCTTGTCTTGGTGGGTCACTTCCCCTCTCCATGTTCCCTTCCTTTTGGTTGTAGCCCCTTTTCCCTGAGGTGGGAGACAGCTTTCAGTTTACCACTGTGCTCTTCCTTGCTGACGTCAAGTTTCCTTTAATCCTGCTGTATCACAATTGCATGTTAACTGTACCTATATACTGTAATGTTGTCATAGTACTGTCATTTGGCTATATTGATATAACAAAGTATTTGTAACTGTTGCTCTGTTCTTGGTTCCCCCTCCCCTTCTGCTATTCTGGGGCCTGCCTGGTTTGGCCATACAGAACTATACAGGTAGCCCTCAGTTTACGCCGGGGTTAGGTTCCAGGAGGAATGGTTGTAAATCGAAACCGTTGTAAATTGAAACCCAGTTTATAATGTAAGTCAATAGGAAGTGAGGGAGATATGTTCCAGGCCCCTCTCAAAACTGTAATAAGTAACATCTAATACATTATTTTTAAAGCTTTGAAATGAAGACTTTAAATGCTAAACAGCATTATAAACCTAATAAAATAATCACACAACACAGACTTCACTTGCATTTTTCTGCAAACAGTTCTTTCTCCAACATAGGTGTGTCCGGTCCACGGCGTCATCCTTACTTGTGGGATATTCTCTTCCCCAACAGGAAATGGCAAAGAGCCCAGCAAAGCTGGTCATATGATCCCTCCTAGGCTCCGCCTACCCCAGTCATTCTCTTTGCCGTTGCACAGGCAACATCTCCACGGAGATGGCTACGAGTTTTTTGGTGTTTAAATGTAGTTTTTATTCTTCAATCAAGTGTTTGTTATTTTAAAATAGTGCTGGTATGTACTATTTACTCTGAAACAGAAAAGAGAAGAAGATTTCTGTTTGTGAGAGGAAGATGATTTTAGCAAACGTTACTAAAATCGATTGCTGTTTCCACACAGGACTGTTGAGATGAAGTAACTTCAGTTGGGGGAAGCAGTTGGCAGACTTTTCTGCCTGAGGTATGATGGCCACATTTCTAACACGACTTGGTAATGCTGGAAGGCTGTCATTTTCCCTATGGGGACCGGTAAGCCATTTTCTTAGATTAAGTATAAGAATAAAGGCTTTATAAGGGCTTAAAAAACTGGTAGACATTTTTCTGGGCTAAAACGATTACTTGCTAAGCATATTTGACAGATTATAGCGCTTTATAGTTATTATAATCTTGGGGATTGTTGTTAAAAAACGGCAGGCACTGTATGGACACCTTTTTCAGATGGGGGCCTTCTCTAGTCATAGGCAGAGCCTCATTTTCGCGCCACTAATGCGCAGTTGTTTTTGGAAGGCAAGGCATGCAGATGCATGTGTGAGGAGCTAAGATCCACTGAAAAAGCTTATAGAAGGCGTCATTTGGTATCGTATTCCCCTCTGGGCTTGGTTGGGTCTCAGCAAAGCAGATTCCTGGGACTGTATAGGGGTTAAATGTAAAAACGGCTCCGGTTCCGTTATTTTAAGGGTTAAAGCTTTCAAATTTGGTGTGCAATACTTTTAAGGCTTTAAGACACTGTGGTGAAATTTTGGTGAATTTTGAACAATTGCTTCATATTTTTTCGCATATTCAGTAATAAAGTGTGTTCTGTTTAAAATTTAAAGTGACAGTAACGGTTTTATTTTAAAACGTTTTTTGTGCTTTGTTGACAAGTGTAAGCCTGTTTAACATGTCTGAACCATCAGATAAACAATGTTCTATATGTATGAAAGCCAATGTGTCTCCCCATTTAAATATATGTGATAATTGTGACATGGTGTCCAAACAAAGTAGGGACAATGATGCCACAGATAATAATAGTGCCCAAGATGATTCTTCAGATGAGGGGAGTAAGCATGGTACTGCATCACCCCCTTCTGTGTCTACACCAGTTTTGCCCACACAAGAGGCCCCTAGTACATCTAGTGCGCCAATACTTATTACTATGCAACAATTAACGGCTGTTATGGATAATTCTATTGCAAATATTTTATCTAAAATGCCTACTTATCAAAGAAAGCGCGATTGCTCTGTTTTAAACACTGAAGAGCAAGAGGACGCTGATGATAACGCTTCTGACATACCCTCACACCAATCTGAAGGGGCCAGGAGGGAGGTTTTGTCTGAGGGAGAAATTTAAGATTCAGGAAAAATTTCTCAACAAGCTGAACCTGATGTTGTAACATTTAAATTTAAATTAGAACATCTCCGCGCACTGCTTAAGGAGGTATTATCTACTCTGGATGATTGTGACAATTTGGTCATTCCAGAGAAATTATGTAAGATGGACAAGTTCCTAGAGGTTCCGGTGCCCCCCGATGTTTTTCCTATACCCAAGCGGGTGGCGGACATAGTAAACAAGGAATGGGAAAGGCCCGGCATACCTTTTGTGCCTCCCCCTATATTTAAGAAATTATTTCCTATAGTCGACCCCAGAAAGGACTTATGGCAGACAGTCCCTAAGGTCGAGGGGGCGGTCTCTACTCTAAACAAACGCACTACTATTCCCATAGAAGATAGTTGTGCTTTTAAAGATCCTATGGATAAAAAATTAGAGGGTTTGCTTAAAAAAATGTTTGTTCAGCAAGGTTACCTTCTTCAACCAATTTCATGCATTGTTCCTGTCACTACGGCAGCGTGTTTCTGGTTCGAAGAACTAGAAAAGTCGCTCAATAAAGAATCTTCGTATGAGGAGGTTATGGACAGAGTTCATGCACTTAAATTGGCTAACTCTTTTATTCTAGATGCCGCTTTGCAATTAGCGAGATTAGTGGCGAAAAATTCAGGGTTTGCTATCGTGGCGCGCAGAGCGCTCTGGCTAAAGTCTTGGTCAGCGGATGTGTCTTCCAAGACAAAATTGCTTAACATCCCTTTCAAGGGCAAAACATTGTTTGGTCCTGATTTGAAAGAGATTATTTCAGACATCACCGGAGGAAAGGGCCACGCCCTTCCTCAGGATAGGTCTTTTAAGGCTAGAAATAAGCCTAATTTTCGTCCCTTTCGCAGAAACGGACCAGCCTCTACTTCTACATCCTCTAAGCAAGAGGGTAATACTTCTCAACCCAAACCAGCCTGGAGACCGATGCAAGGCTGGAACAAGGGTAAGCAGGCCAAGAAGCCTGCCACTGCTACCAAAACAGCATGAAGGGATGGCCCCCGATCCGGGACCGGATCTGGTGGGGGGCAGACTTTCTCTCTTTGCTCAGGCCTGGGCAAGAGATGTTCAGGATCCTTGGGCACTAGAAATAGTTTCTCAAGGTTATCTCCTGGAATTCAAGGAACTACCCCCAAGGGGAAGGTTCCACAGGTCTCAATTATCTTCAAACCAAATAAAAAGACAGGCATTCTTACATTGTGTAAGGATGGGAGTAATTCATCCAGTTCCAATAAGAGAACAAGGGATGGGGTTTTACTCCAACCTGTTCATAGTTCCCAAAAAAGAGGGAACATTCAGACCAATTCTAGATCTCAAGATCCTAAACAAATTTCTCAGGGTTCCATCGTTCAAAATGGAAACCATTCGAACGATCCTTCCTACCATCCAGGAAGGTCAATTTATGACCACGGTGGATTTAAAGGATGCGTACCTCCATATTCCTATCCACAAGGAACATCATCAGTTCCTAAGGTTCACTTTTCTGGACAAGCATTACCAGTTTGTGGCACTTCCATTCGGATTAGCCACTGCTCCGAGAATTTTCACAAAGGTACTAGGGTCCCTTCTAGCGGTTCTAAGACCAAGGGGCATTGCAGTAGTACCGTACTTGGACGACATCCTGATTCAAGCGTCGTCTCTGTCAAAAGCAAAGGCTCATACGGACATCGTCCTAGCCTTTCTCAGATCTCACGGATGGAAAGTAAACATAGAAAAAAGTTCTCTTTCCCCGTCAACAAGAGTTCACTTCTTGGGAACAATAATAGACTCCTTAGAAATGAGGATTTTTCTGACAGAGGTCAGAAAATCAAAACTTCTAAGCTCTTGTCAAGTTCTTCATTCTGTTCTTCGTCCTTCCATAGCACAGTGCATGGAAGTAATAGGATTGATGGTTGCAGCAATGGACATAGTTCCTTTTGCACGAATTCATCTAAGACCATTACAACTGTGCATGCTCAGACAGTGGAATGGGGATTATACAGACTTGTCTCAGACGATTCAAGTAGATCAAAGGACCAGAGATTCACTCCGTTGGTGGCTAATCCTGGACAACCTGTCACAGGGAATGAGCTTCCGCAGACCAGAGTGGGTCATTGTCACGACCGACGCCAGTCTGGTGGGCTGGGGCGCGGTCTGGGAACCCCTGAAAGCTCAGGGTCTATGGTCTCGGGAAGAATCTCTTCTCCCGATAAACATTCTGGAACTGAGAGCGATATTCAATGCTCTCAAAGCTTGGCCTCATCTAGCAAAGGCCAAATTCATAAGGTTTCAATCAGACAACATGACGACAGTTGCATATATCAACCATCAGGGGGGAACAAGGAGTTCCCTGGCGATGGAGGAAGTGACCAAGATAATTCAATGGGCGGAGGATCACTCCTGCCACTTGTCTGCAATCCACATCCCAGGAGTGGAAAATTGGGAAGCGGATTTTCTGAGTCGTCAGACATTCCATCCGGGGGAGTGGGAACTCCACCCGGAAATCTTTGCCCAAATAACTCAATTATGGGGCATTCCAGACATGGATCTGATGGCGTCTCGTCAGAACTTCAAGGTTCCTTGTTACGGGTCCAGATCCAGGGATCCCAAGGCGACTCTAGTGGATGCACTAGTAGCACCTTGGACCTTCAACCTAGCTTATGTTTTCCCACCGTTTCCTCTCATTCCCAGGCTGGTAGCCAGGATCAACCAGGAGAGGGCTTCGGTGATCTTGATAGCTCCTGCGTGGCCACGCAGGACTTGGTATGCAGACCTGGTGAATATGTCATCGGCTCCACCATGGAAGCTACCTTTGAGACAGGACCTTCTTGTTCAAGGTCCATTCGAACATCCGAATCTGGTTTCTCTCCAACTGACTGCTTGGAGATTGAACGCTTGATTTTATCAAAGCGTGGGTTTTCAGATTCTGTAATTGATACTCTGATTCAGGCTAGAAAGCCTGTGACTAGAAAAATTTACCATAAGATATGGAAAAAATATATCTGTTGGTGTGAATCTAAAGGATTCCCGTGGAACAAGATAAAAATTCCTAGGATTTTATCCTTTCTACAAGAGGGTTTGGAGAAGGGATTATCTGCAAGTTCTCTGAAGGGACAGATTTCTGCGTTATCTGTTTTACTTCACAAAAGGCTGGCAGCTGTGCCAGACGTTCAAGCGTTTGTTCAGGCTCTGGTTAGAATCAAGCCTGTTTACAGACCTTTGACTCCTCCCTGGAGTCTTAATCTAGTTCTTTCAGTTCTTCAAGGGGTTGCGTTTGAACCCTTACATTCCGTAGATATTAAGTTATTATCTTGGAAAGTTTTGTTTTTGGTTGCAATTTCTTCTGCTAGAAGAGTTTCTGAGTTATCTGCGCTGCAGTGTTCTCCGCCCTATCTGGTGTTCCATGCAGATAAGGTGGTTTTGCGTACTAAGCCTGGTTTTCTTCCGAAAGTTGTTTCCAACAAGAATATTAACCAGGAGATAGTTGTACCTTCTTTGTGCCCGAATCCAGTTTCAAAGAAGGAACGTTTGTTACACAATTTGGACGTAGTCCGTGCTCTAAAATTCTATTTAGAGGCCACTAAAGATTTCAGACAAACTTCTTCTTTGTTTGTTGTTTATTCTGGTAAAAGGAGAGGTCAAAAAGCAACTTCTACCTCTCTTTCCTTTTGGCTTAAAAGCATTATCCGTTTGGCTTATGAGACTGCCGGACGGCAGCCTCCTGAAAGAATCACAGCTCACTCCACTAGGGCTGTGGCTTCCACATGGGCCTTCAAGAACAAGGCTTCTGTTGACCAGATTTGTAAGGCAGCGACTTGGTCTTCACTGCACACTTTTGCCAAATTTTACAAATTTGATACTTTTGCTTCTTCAGAGGCTATTTTTGGGAGAAAGGTTTTGCAAGCCGTGGTGCCTTCCATTTAGGTGACCTGATTTGCTCCCTCCCTTCATCCGTGTCCTAAAGCTTTGGTATTGGTTCCCACAAGTAAGGCTGACGCCGTGGACCGGACACACCTATGTTGGAGAAAACAGAATTTATGCTTACCTGATAAATTACTTTCTCCAACGGTGTGTCCGGTCCACGGCCCGCCCTGGTTTTTTTAATCAGGTCTGATGAATTATTTTCTCTAACTACAGTCACCACGGTATCATATGGTTTCTCCTATGCATATTTCCTCCTGTACGTCGGTCGAATGACTGGGGTAGGCGGAGCCTAGGAGGGATCATATGACCAGCTTTGCTGGGCTCTTTGCCATTTCCTGTTGGGGAAGAGAATATCCCACAAGTAAGGATGACGCCGTGGACCGGACACACCATTGGAGAAAGTAATTTATCAGGTAAGCATAAATTCTGTTTTCTATGCATTCCAATCTGAACTGATTAATAGACAAGAAGATCTTTTTCCTTTGAAATCTGCTCGATAGCTCAGGTCTGGTTAAACTGATTAATTTCAGCTTGCTTGGCTTTGCTGCAACACAAGCAGACAGCTCCACCTACTGGCTATTTTAATAAATGTACTGCTTCTCAATGCTTTTCAATAGCAGTCACATGGACTGGAAAAAAAGGTTGTTATTCTGAAACGGTGTAAATTGAACCGTTGTAAAACGAGGGCCACCTGTAATCTATAGCTATGCCCTTCTCCTGTATTAAAGGTATTTTTGTCCCTAGAGGAGGTGGACGAGCCAACATCTAGAACAACACATATGCTTCACACTACTGTACCATCTGGGTGTGTCCTCTGATCCTGCTCTGTGGTGTCTCCTTTGTGCCTGCCCTTTTAACAATACCAAGTCTAACACATAGTATTTCTCACACTTGGTGATAGCCTGCAATCTATATTTAAATTAACTGTGCAGTGTCTGCTCAGCGCTCAACTACCTGCCAATACTATGGGCCCCACTCAAAGTGTTTCCTTCCAGCTGAAAACACTTAACAATTTTGGGCATTTCCAATTGTCTATACACACTAGTATATACTTAAAATACTCCGGATTACCTAGAACTAAACCCCTATACTCTTAACTATCCGCTTCCCTACGCATTCGGGCCTGCCCTATCTAGCCCTATCTAGCCCTTGAAGTAGGACCTTAGCCTAATCCCCTTGCAAGAATGGAGGGGTGGCGCTGAGGAGAACTCACCTAGTCCTGCTCCAACTCCCATAATACTCTGAAAAAATAAGAGATTTCTTTTTTGTCAATTAAAGATAATCAGACACTATCTCTCTGATCATAAATACTGAGCTTGCACCTAACTCGTGACTTTCAACTAGAAAATGCCTCATACCTCCAGACGACAGGGGAAGGAGGGGGTCTAATGAAGGTCTTAGTGACTCAGAATCACTAGAACGCTCTCACTCTAGCCTATACCTCCCCACTCAATCTCAGCATTTCATCACCGAAACAACACTAAAGAAAAAGCTTGCCCTGTAAACGTGTTCTATTACTCAAGAGATACAGAGAAGCTCTACTGAGCTACGGAAAGACATCTCTGAAATAGGTGAGAGTAGAAAGAAAACAAGATGATATGGCCACAGACCAAATACATCTCTTATCATATTCGGAATCCTTGGCTGACCAATTAACACAACTTAAATTCAAGTTAGCAGATGTTGAAGACAGGGCCGTAGAAACAATGTTCGGTTTTGTAGGGTTCCAGAGGATGTACAACAGTCAGACCTCCAGGGAAACTTGAAGGGAATCTTTGGTGAACTCTTGTGCCCTATTGAGGGTATGACGTCCACCATGGAAAGAGCTCACAGAGTGCTACGCCCGAGAACAGTTTCACAAGACAAGCCAAGAGATGTGATCGTCTGTTTTCATAGTTTTGTGTTTAAGGACAAACTAATGCAGGCTGCCTTCAGAAAACCAGAGCTTTCAGAGAAGTTTAAAAAAATTCAACTACTACCTGATCTGTCTGCACATACACTTCAACTACGCAGACAATTTCAGCCAATCACCTCAGTGCTACGAAGAGCGAACATAAAATATAGATGGGGCTACCCCACTAAACTAATACCCACAAGGGGCAACCAGACACATGTAGTGTTCACCTTGCCCCAAGGCAATACCCTTCTTCTACAGTGGGGCCTCCAAAATGAAGCACCACAGGCTCAATCCACATTGCAGCTGAAATTAAGTGCATCTGTACCAGAATGGTCTATTAAGGCTCAAAGGTCAAAAGAGGCAAAAAAAACTACAAAACCAAGAATCCTCAAGGTCTCACACCCTTCCACCCTGAACCCAGGGTCTGAATGATTAATTTATGACATCCCCCTCCATTGGGTCAACCTACCCCGATAAGATAAGGAGGATGCTTCTGCAATATACTAGAATCTTCTGGTATTGACTGACCAACTGTCGTTCTAACTTGCAAGTTTAGCTGACCAGGTTGCTTGATTGCACTTTTGTTTGTTTTTTTGGAGCATTGTTGTGACAGATCCATGTTTGAGGTCAATTCACCCTGATGGAGGGCCATAAATGGTTTTTGTGATATACCAAACACATCTGGTGTTGTATAGTAAATGTTGTTTTAATGTATAAGTTTAGTTGATAAAATTGCTTATATACATTGTTTTGTTTGTACTTTGGAGCGGGGCTAGTGTTACCAGCTCTTTACTGCTCTACCTGTTCTACTCCCCCTCCCCACATAAGGAAGCCCACACCAGGGTTCCACCTGGGTGGACTATTTCCACCTCACTCCTTAGATACATTAATTTAGCTCATGACCTTGACCAACATCCCTTAGCTAATCCCCTCCGTCCTTCCAAATCGTCTAAATCACGCTACCAATATTAGATGCCCACCCCCACGATATAATAACCCCTCCCGCCCCTGGGTTCATCCAACCATAAATGGATTTACTTAGATTTGTGACCCATAACACCAGAGGCCTTAACTCCCCCTTTAAGCGTAGCCTGCTAAATTCCATAGCCCGGATGTAGTGTTTCTTCAGGAAACTTATTGGCAGTCAGACACTCCCCATAGATTCCACTCCCATACTTACACAACCATTGGACATTCCCCATTCACTAAAAAGGCAAGGGGGACAGTCATTCTGATTTACAAGAGGCTGGCAGTTGAACAAATACAGGTAATCAGAGACCCTCAAGCTAGATACACAATCTTAGTCTGTAAATTAGACCATGTACTATAAACATTGGTCTCAATTTATCTACCTAATACACATCAACCCACATAACTTAGGAAAGTCCTACAGACAGTGGAACAGTTTAGACAGGGTAGAGTTATCCTAGCAGGTGACTTTAACATAACTTGGCACAGTATAGTTGACAGGAAGACAGTGACTCCTACTGAGAAGAACCCGCATTCTGACCTCTTATTGGTTAAATTCAGAACTATTATGTCCCAATTTGGATATTATGATGTTTTGGAGATCATTCCACCCAAAAGACAGAGACTATGCCCATTACTCGCACTCGCACAAAACATACTCTAGACTTGATCATATATTCTGCCTAGCTGAAACTTTAGATTCAAACAGACTCACTAGTATCTGCCTCTGCTCAAACCATGACCTAGCTGATTTGCAATCAACTGACAGCCCCAAGCTTAAGTCTTCCTGGAGTTTACCCCACAACATTCTGTCAGACATCCCTTTTAGGGAAGAGCTAAGACAAGAAATGACTGAACGTATCCAACAGAATGATAATGCCCAAACTATGATAAACTTTGGGGTGTAATTAAGGCGGTTATAAGAGGATATATCATCCGCAAACAGGCCCATCTGAAAAAACTAGCTGGATTTAGCTTAGCCCAGGCACATAGCAAGCTTAGAGATCTTGAGTCCTCTAATCGATCTATCATATCAGAGCCCACGTTTGCACAAATTACTGCTATCCGAACCCATATCAGTCAATTGGAATTGCGTAGATCACAATTAAATTTAGTTAGACTCAAGAATTTTTTTTATCATAAAAGTAACAGAGCTGACACTATGTTAGCTAACAAACTGTGCCATCAAACTAACACCTGCCGCATTCACCAAATTTGCCAGGGTCATAAGACCTTCCGAGTGCCATCACAAATTGGGGACAGCTTTGCAGAGTTCTACTCAAAACTATATAACATAAAAAAACATAATGCCCCCCAAAAAAAACATAATGCCCAAACCCCACTCCACCACACAATATTCACTTGCTCCTAAACTCTCTGAACCTACCGACCCTTTATAATGAGCAACGAGATACACTCACTGCCCCCTTTACTTTACTTGAAATTAAACAGATTATAAAAAACTTGAAGCCCTTTAAGGCCCCTGTCTCCCTTACTTCTTAGATTCTTTGATTTAGCATGGGAAGAAGGCAGTTTTAAAAGGGAATTCTTGGATGCCATCATTGTTGCGATCCCCAAGCCGAATAAGGACCCATCATTGTGCTCCAATTATAGGCCCTTCTAACTGATTAAGGTACATAATAAAATGTATTCTAAGATCTGTTTGAACCGTATTTGTAAACTATTTCCTAGCTTAATAAATTCAGATCAAGTAGGGTTTATCCACAACAGGGAAGGCCCAGATAACACCAGGCGCCTACTTAACATAATATGCAAATCCACAAGAATGAATAAACCCTTCTCGGTTTTCTCTCTAGATGCCGAGAAGGCATTTGACTGAGTCAGATTGCCTATCTTTGGGAAACCCTAGATGCCTTTAGGTTCAGTGGAGAAACTCTCCTCGCCATCCAAGCTCTCTATTCCACGCCAACAGCAATAGTGAAAGGTCTAGGTTTTCAATCGCCTTTCGCTATTTCCAATGGAACCAGACAGGGTTGCCCCCTTTCCCCCCTTTTGTGCACCCTGGAGGTTGAACCCCTGGCTGAGCAGATACGGTCAGAGAAACAGTTAGAAGGAATCACACTATTCGGCAAGACACATAAAACTGCGCTATTCGCTGACTATATCACTTTATTCTCAGCTGACCCAATACGCACCATCCCCAAACTTATGGAAATCCTTGAGACATTCGGTAACTTATCCTTTTACAAACTTAATACAACAAAAACTGAGGTATACTGGTGGGCTTTTACCAGAGACTGTATCCACAAACTAAAAGTAATATATAATTTTGCTTGGACAAATGAATATATTACGCATCTGGGAGTTAGGCTCTCTAACAGCATACCAAAGATGATTAAAGATAATTACCTCCCCTTATTAATGGATTTAAGAACTTTGAAACACAAATGGAATCACAAAATCAATCTCTTGGATGGGGGGTCGAGTTACGTCCCTTAAAATGTCTTTCCTTCCCAGGCTCACTTATCTATTCTGATGCCTTCCACTTAGGGTCCCCACATGTCTTCTACTACAATTCCAAAGCTGATTTTCCAGGTTTATTTGGCAGGGCAAACCCCCATAAAATTGCCCACAAAACCTTACCATACCATATCCACTTAGGAGGCCTCGCCTCCCCATCGTTTGTGAAATACTATGCAGGAGCAGTGCTTACGCACATCTCCCAATGGGGTGTAACGCAATCCTCCGATAATTAGAGAGACAATAAACAAGCCTCACTCCCTTTTAAGATCCACCTCAGGGATCTAATTTGGACCCCAACCCACTGTTGAAGAACTCTAGGAATCACAAATCTTATAGTCCTCAAATGCCTATACATCTGGGATAAGAATAGTCACCGCTGTCTAGTAGCCCCGCACCCGTTAGCCATCACCTCCATAGCAGGCCTGCTCACAGGCTTAACAAAATCTCATCCAAATAAATGGGCCAGTTTGGGTATTAAACGAGTCTCTGACTGTTGGTTACTCTAGGCTAATTAGAAAACCCTACTAATATTGCCCCCTTTCTCCACTTTGAATTTACCAGGATTAAGAGCTTTCTCACTAGTTGGGGATTTTTTCCCAAGTCTTCTCGCCCCTTACTCCCTGGGAGTCCATCCGGCAGAGGGGCCGCAGGCTACATAACCACTATCCACACACTATAACCTGTTAGAAGGTACCATTCCCCCTACACTGGCACCTCATCTCTATAGATGGGACTCTCTCTTAAATTTCACTACTCCACCTCATATATGGCAACGAACACTTGCGCTAAGAAAACTTTACATTGTGTAACTATGTACGAGACGTACTATAAAGTTATATCACGCTGGTACTATGTCCCTACAAGGCTAGCCAAAATGTTCCCAGCATCTTCCCCTTTCTGCTGGCGAAAGTGCGGCCACCCAGGCGACTTGCTCCACATATTGTGGGAATGTCCAAAAGTCAAACCCATTTGGAATTCGTGTTTCATGGCCCTCTCTAAAATGAAGGTTTAAGTACCAAGAACACCTGTTTTAGCTCTCTTACACCTAGGCTTACATAACCTTCCTTTGCACCATAGCTTACTTTGTATATTTCTTTTATCATCTATCAAAACTAATATTGCTAGATCCTGGAAAAAAAGGAATCTCCCCTAAAATGGTCTGCAGTTTTAAACACAATGGCATACCTATACACCATGGAAAAAGACACAGTCCACTCCCTTAATAAATCTGACTTGTTTGAACATACATGGACAGACTGGAAAGATAAATATAACACACTCTGGCTTCCAAACGTCCTAACATAGGACCCCCACACCAGGACCCTCCGAACATAGTCAGTCTACTCACTGCTTATAATACACCTGTTCTGAATCTCGGGGTACAATTTAAATAATAAAAAACAATAACACAAGAGACGTGCTAGAAAAAATGAGGTGCACCAAATAATAATTAAGTACCCAATTAAGTGTATAATAGTAAATAAAAATATGAATATCTGTTGAAAATTCCTATAATAATACTAAAGTAAGACTAATTAATTAAATTATGAATGATTCGTGACTCAAATGCTGAGCTATAACAGTAGTATTATAATAAACATAATTACACTTCAGTGTAAGAGTATAGTGAGTCCAACCATAATATGATAGTAGAGGAGAAGATCTCTTAGTGGTTCATCAGATACCAGAACCAGAGACGGCTATGGAGGCAGCTCTCTTTGATAGCAGTAGAATAGATCAAATCCTGAAGACATAGGAGAGAGAAGAAAAGGCTCCCAATAGTGTAATAACATAGAGATAAGCAAACGTTAAGAGTATAATAGTCCAGATATACTCACAAGCCTAGTTGCACTTCCAGTGCAATAATCAATGAACCGAGGCTTCGGAGCTGCTCGGCTGACTCAATTAGGAGGTGAAGGACTGGACAAGAGACAATCCAAATAGAAAGATCAGCAATCACGGTACCAGGCGTGAATCTACCTCTCTTTCCTTGTGTGTGCAGGTGGTGCCAGAGTCATAGAGAGGTCAGGCATTTAAATAAGCTGCACCCCTCCCTTTTCTACCCTCCCCCCACTAGGCCTCATTTCTCCCACTATGGTTATATCTTGAACGTAATGTATCAACACTTGTCGGTATTAATCTTACTGTTTCTGATCTACTTTCCGATAGCATGGAAGGATTATATACAGACTATTGTATTTCTTTCATGTAATTAGCAAGAGTCCATGAGCTAGTGACGTATGGGATATACATTCCTACCAGGAGGGGCAAAGTTTCCCAAACCTCAAAATGCCTATAAATACACCCCTCACCACACCCACAAATCAGTTTTACAAACTTTGCCTCCTATGGAGGTGGTGAAGTAAGTTTGTGCTAGATTCTACGTTGATATGCGATCCGCAGCAGGTTGGAGCCCGGTTTTCCTCTCAGCGTGCAGTGAATGTCAGAGGGATGTGAGGAGAGTATTGCCTATTTGAATGCAGTGATCTCCTTCTACGGGGTCTATTTCATAGGTTCTCTGTTATCGGTCGTAGAGATTCATCTCTTACCTCCCTTTTCAGATCGACGATATACTCTTATATATACCATTTCCTCTACTGATTCTCGTTTCAGTACTGGTTTGGCTTTCTACTACATGTAGATGAGTGTCCTGGGGTAAGTAAGTCTTATTTTCTGTGACACTCTAAGCTATGGTTGGGCACTTTTATATAAAGTTCTAAATATATGTATTCAAACATTTATTTGCCTTGACTCAGGATGTTCAACGTTCCTTATTTCAGACAGTCAGTTTCATATTTGGGATAATGCATATGAATAAATCATTTTTTCTTACCTTAAAATTTGACTTTTCCCTGTGGGCTGTTAGGCTCGCGGGGGCTGAAAATGCTTCATTTTATTGCGTCATTCTTGGCGCGGACTTTTTTGGCGCAAAATTTTTTTTCTGTTTCCGGCGTCATACGTGTCGCCGGAAGTTGCGTCATTTTTGACGTTTTTTTGCGCCAAAAGTGTCGGCGTTCCGGATGTGGCGTCATTTTGGCGCCAAAAGCATTTAGGCGCCAAATAATGTGGGCGTCCTTTTTGGCGCTAAAAAAATATGGGAGTCACTATTGTCTCCACATTATTTAAGTCTCATTATTTTTTGCTTCTGGTTGCTAGAAGCTTGTTCACTGGCATTTTTTCCCATTCCTGAAACTGTCATTTAAGGAATTTGATCAAATTTTGCTTTATATGTTGTTTTTTCTATTACATATTGCAAGATGTCCCACGTTGAAGCTGAGTCAGAAGATACTTCTAGAAAATCGCTGCCTGGTGCTGGAGCTACCAAAGCTAAGTGTATCTGCTGTAAACTTTTGGTATCTGTTCCTCCAGCTGTTGTTTGTACTGTTTGTCATGACAAACTTGCTAATGCAGATATTTCCTTTAGTACTGTTACATTACCTGTTGCTGTTCCGTCAACATCTAATACTCAGTGTTCCTGATAACATAAGAGATTTTGTTTCTAAATCCATTAAGAAGGCTATGTCTGTTATTCCTCCTTCTAGTAAACGTAAAAAGTCTTAAAACTTCTCATTTTTCAGATGAATTTTTAAATGAACATCATCATTCTGATACTGATATTGGTTCTTCTGATTCAGAGGATTCTGTCTCAGAGGTTGATGCTGATAAATCTTCATATTTATTTAAAATGGAATTTATTCGTTCTTTACTTAAAGAAGTCCTAATTGCATTAGAAATTGAGGATTCTAGTCCTCTTGATACTAAATCTAAACGTTTAGATAAGGTTTTTAAATCTCCTGTAGTTATTCCAGAAGTGTTTCCTGTCCCTGGTGCTATTTCTGAAGTAATTTCCAGGGAATGGAATAATTTGGGTAATTCTTTTACTCCTTCTAAACGTTTTAAGCAATTATATCCTGTGCCATCTGACAGATTAGAATTTTGGGACAAAATTCCTAAGGTTGATGGGGCTGTCTCTACTCTTGCTAAGCGTACTACTATTCCTACGGCAGATGGTACTTCCTTTAAGGATCCTTTAGATAGGAAAATTGAATCCTTTCTAAGAAAAGCTTACTTGTGTTCAGGTAATCTTCTTAGACCTGCTATATCTTTAGCGGATGTTGCTGCAGCCTCAACTTTTTGGTTAGAAGCTTTAGCGCAACAAGTAACAGATCATAATTCTCATAGCATTATTATTCTTCTACAACATGCTAATAATTTTATTTGTGATGCCATCTTTGATATCATTAGAGTTGATGGCAGGTATATGTCTCTAGCTATTTTAGCTAGAAGAGCTTTATGGCTTAAAACTTGGAATGCTGATATGTCTTCTAAGTCTACTCTGCTTTCCCTTTCTTTCCAGGGTAATAAATTATTTGGTTCACAGTTGGATTCTATTATCTCAGCTGTTACTGGAGGAAAAGGAACTTTTTTACCACAGGATAAAAAATATAAAGGTAAATTTAGGTCTAATAATCGTTTTCGTTCCTTTCGTCACAACAAGGAACAAAAGCCTGATCCTTCATCCTCAGGAGCGGTATCAGTTTGGAAACCATCTCCAATCTGGAATAAATCCAAGCCTTTTAGAAAACCAAAGCCAGCTCCCAAGTCCACATGAAGGTGCGGCCTTCATTCCAGCTCAGCTGGTAGGGGGCAGATTACGTTTTTTCAAAGAAATTTGGTTCAATTCCGTTCACAATCTCTGGATTCAGAACATTGTTTCAGAAGGGTACAGAATTGGCTTCAAGATAAGGCCTCCTGCAAAGAGATTTTTTCTTTCCCGTGTCCCAGTAAACCTAGCGAAGGCTCAAGCATTTCTGAAATGTGTTTCAGATCTAGAGTTGGCTGGAGTAATTATGCCAGTTCCAGTTCTGGAACAGGGGCTGGGGTTTTATTCAAATCTCTTCATTGTACCAAAGAAGGAGAATTCCTTCAGACCAGTTCTGGATCTAAAAATATTGAATCGTTATGTAAGGATACCAACATTCAAAATGGTAACTGTAAGGATTATTCTGCCTTTTGTTCAGCAAGGGCATTATATGTCCACAATAGATTTACAGGATGCATATCTGCATATTCCGATTCATCCAGATCACTATCAGTTTCTGAGATTCTCTTTCCTAGACAAGCATTACCAGTTTGTGGCTCTACCGTTTGGCCTAGCTACAGCTCCAAGAATTTTTACAAAGGTTCTCGGTGCCCTTCTGTCTGTAATCAGAGAACAGGGTATTGTGGTATTTCCTTATTTGGACGATATCTTGGTACTTGCTCAGTCTTCACATTTAGCAGAATCTCATACGAATCGACTTGTGTTGTTTCTTCAAGATCATGGTTGGAGGATCAATTTACCAAAAAGTTCATTGATTCCTCAGACAAGGGTAACCTTTTTAGGTTTCCAGATAGATTCAGTGTCCATGACTCTGTCTTTGACAGACAAGAGACGTCTAAAGTTGATATCAGCTTGTCGAAACCTTCAGTCACAATCATTCCCTTCGGTAGCTTTATGCATGGAAATTCTAGGTCTTATGACTGCAGCATCGGACGCGATCCCCTTTGCTCGTTTTCACATGCGACCTCTTCATCTCTGTATGCTGAACCAGTGGTGCAGGGATTACACAAAGATATCTCAATTAATATCTTTAACACCGATTGTACGACACTCTCTGACGTGGTGGACAAATCACCATCGTTTAGTTCAGGGGGCTTCTTTTGTTCTTCCGACCTGGACTGTAATTTCAACAGATGCAAGTCTGACAGGTTGGGGAGCTGTTTGGGGGTCTCTGACAGCACAAGGGGTTTGGGAATCTCAGGAGGTGAGATTACCGATCAATATTTTGGAACTCCATGCAATTTTCAGAGCTCTTCAGTCTTGGCCTCTTCTAAAGAGAGAATCGTTCATTTGTTTTCAGACAGACAATGTCACAACTGTGGCATACATCAATCATCAAGGAGGGACTCACAGTCCTCTGGCTATGAAGGAAGTATCTCGAATTCTGGTATGGGCGGAATCCAGCTCCTGTCTAGTTTCTGCGGTTCATATCCCAGGTATAGACAATTGGGAAGCGGATTATCTCAGTCGCCAAACGTTACATCCGGGCGAATGGTCTCTTCACCCAGAGGTATTTCTTCAGATTGTTCAAATGTGGGGACTTCCAGAAATAGATCTGATGGCCTCTCATCTAAACAAGAAACTTCCCAGGTATCTGTCCAGATCCAGGGATCCTCAAGCGGAAGCAGTGGATGCATTGTCACTTCCTTGGAAGTATCATCCTGCCTATATCTTTCCGCCTCTAGTTCTTCTTCCAAGAGTAATCTCCAAGATTCTGAAGGAATGCTTGTTTGTTCTGCTGGTAGCTCCACATTGGCCTCACAGGTTTTGGTATGCGGATCTTGTCCGGATGGCCTCTTGCCAACCGTGGACTCTTCCGTTAAGACCAGACCTTTTGTCGCAAGGTCCTTTTTTCCATCAGGATCTCAAATCCTTAAATTTAAAGGTATGGAGATTGAACGCTTGATTCTTAGTCAAAGAGGTTTCTCTGACTCTGTGATTAATACTATGTTACAGGCTCGTAAATCTGTATCTAGGGAGATATATTATAGAGTCTGGAAGACTTATATTTCTTGGTGTCTTTCTCATTATTTTTCCTGGCATTCTTTTAGAATTCCGAGGATTTTACAGTTTCTTCAGGATGGTTTGGATAAAGGTTTGTCTGCAAGTTCCTTGAAAGGACAAATCTCTGCTCTTTCTGTTCTTTTTCACAGAAAGATTGCTAATCTTCCTGATATTCATTGTTTTGTACAAGCTTTGGTTCGTATAAAACCTGTCATTAAGTCAATTTCTCCTCCTTGGAGTTTGAATTTGGTTCTGGGGGCTCTTCAAGCTCCTCCGTTTGAACCTATGCATTTGTTGGACATCAAATTACTTTCTTGGAAAGTTTTGTTCCTTTTGGCCTTCTCTTCTGCCAGACGAGTTTCTGAATTATCTGCTCTTTCTTGTGAGTCTCCTTTTCTGATTTTTCATCAGGATAAGGCGGTGTTGCGAACTTCTTTTAAATTTTTACCTAAGGTTGTGAATTCTAACAACATTAGTAGAGAAATTGTGGTTCCTTCATTGTGTCCTAATCCTAAGAATTCTAAGGAGAGATCATTGCATTCTTTGGATGTAGTTAGAGCTTTGAAATATTATGTTGAAGCTACTAAGAATTTCCGAAAGACTTCTAGTCTATTTGTTATCTTTTCCGGTTCTAGGAAAGGTCAGAAGGCCTCTGCCATTTCTTTGGCATCTTGGTTGAAATCTTTAATTCATCATGCTTATGTCGAGTCGGGTAAAACTCTGCCTCAAAGGATTACAGCTCATTCTACTAGGTCAGTTTCTACTTCCTGGGCGTTTAGGAATGAAGCTTCGGTTGATCAGATTTGCAAGGCAGCAACTTGGTCTTCTTTGCATACTTTTACTAAATTCTACCATTTTGATGTGTTTTCTTCTTCTGAAGCTGTTTTTGGTAGAAAAGTACTTCAGGCAGCTGTTTCAGTTTGAATCTTCTGCTTATTATTTCAGTTTTTTTCATTATAAAATTTAAACTTTATTTTGGGTGTGGATTATTTTTCAGCGGAATTGGCTGTCTTTATTTTATCCCTCCCTCTCTAGTGACTCTTGCGTGGAAAGATCCACATCTTGGGTAGTCATTATCCCATACGTCACTAGCTCATGGACTCTTGCTAATTACATGAAAGAAAACATAATTTATGTAAGAACTTACCTGATAAATTCATTTCTTTCATATTAGCAAGAGTCCATGAGGCCCACCCTTTTTTGTGGTGGTTATGATTTTTTTGTATAAAGCACAATTATTCCAATTCCTTATTTTTTATGCTTTCGCACTTTTTTCTTATCACCCCACTTCTTGGCTATTCGTTAAACTGATTTGTGGGTGTGGTGAGGGGTGTATTTATAGGCATTTTGAGGTTTGGGAAACTTTGCCCCTCCTGGTAGGAATGTATATCCCATACGTCACTAGCTCATGGACTCTTGCTAATATGAAAGAAATGAATTTATCAGGTAAGTTCTTACATAAATTATGTTTTCTATACAGACCACTCTGGACCTGCGTGTCCATTCAATTCCTTTATGTGCCTTTTTGATTAAGGGGCCTGCACGCCCCCACCTATTTGCTTACTTGTTTATTGAAAATGTGAGACTTTATTTGATTTTTGATTCTCAATAAAAAAATTAAACCTAAAAAAAAAAAGATTTACAGATATATTTCATGAGAGTCTGCATTAAAAGAATATGGTACACCATGTTTATTTCTGGATTAGTTTAAAGAAGAAAAGATCCTCCAGCTGCTAGCGTAATAAAAAGACCTTTATTTAACAATGCAGGGTCCCATAAATAAAAGCAACATTTCCGGCTGACACTCAGCCCTTATTCATATTTAAACAAACATTACTGACACAGTGCCTTAAATAGAGCATTTGAAAATTAAAGCACCAAAATGTGGCAAGACAGTGCTGCCACCTAGTGGTTATGTGAGAAATATATTTGGAAATAGTCATGAATAATATTTCGGAGACATTTTGCAACAGATACTCCCTCTAGTGGTATAAATGATTCATATATCCCCTATATAATTTCATAATTGACGGGGGGGGGGGGTATTTTAAAGTTTAAAAAAAAAAAAAGTTTATATATGTATATATAATGTGTAGAAAAATATAAACTCTAGTGAAAATATATCATATATGCTCTATTACATAATTTATTTAAAGAAAGTTAAAAATAATAAATATAATAAAAATGTATACACTATACAAAACAAAATTTACCATCAGTAACGTAGTTTAAAAACTTAAGGATATCTGAAGAGAAACTGTAATCATAAACAGTTATATATCATATGATTATAGAAAACATCAAACAAAGGTAGAAGCTTAAATATACTTGAACAGAATTATTGGTTACCAGAATACTGTTCAATCGAACTCGTGATTCAGACCTTTAGTAGTCATAGTATCAAACACATTTATCCAATATGTTTCTCTTTTGCTGAGAATAGTTTCCCTATTGCCACCCCGTCTGTGTGGCTGAACCTGTTCTAGTATATAAAAGCGCAATTGACTAATGTTATGTCCTGCCTGTAAAAAGTGAGATGATACTGTTGCCTCTGTGTTATTACATCTAATATTGGATTTATGTTCAGAGATCCTGTCTCTGACTTCCCTGGTCGTTTGACTGATGTAAAAAAGAGAACACGGGCATTTAACAATGTACACTACAAATCTTGATCTGCAGGTTAAGTAACTTTTAATGCTGTATTTTTTACCCGTATAGGGATGACATATATATGACCCTTTGATCATAGAGTTGCAGTTACAACATGAAAGGCAGGGAAAACACCCCATCTTGGATTTGCCAATAAAACTCTGCTTCAATGTTTTCTTCCCACCTACATCTGCTTTAAGTAGCTTGTCTTTAATGTTTGGACCCCTTTTGTATGCTGGCATTGGTGGATCATGTATTGCCCTAATCTCAGGGTGACATGCTTGTAAAATGTGCCAGTGCTTTCTGATTATTCTATTCACTTGGTGACCCCTTGTATTGTATTGTGACACAAATACTAATTTGTTCTGCTTCTCATCACTGTTACTTTTGTCCTTAGTCCTAGTACATGCAGTTCTTTCCTTATTTGCCTTCATTTCATCAATAACTCATTTTGTAGGATACCCTCTTTGTACATATTTTTCAGCCATTTGTTCAAGGCGTTAGATTTTTAAGACTTTTTCTGATACAATTCATTCAACCCTGAGCAATTGGCTTTTTGGAATGGCTTTAAAAGTTGATGGGGGATGAAAGCCTGAGTGCCACTTGTGTGTTTTATGGAAGTGTACAAACGGGAAACATCCAGTGTAAATAGAATACATTTCTTACTTTGTAGATCTATTTCTTCCAATTTCCTTAAAAAGTAATAGTTATATATAAGTATATAAGAAGAAGACTTTGTAACAAAGGGTTGTAACACTTTATCCAAGAATGTGGCCATATTAGTAAATATTGACCCCGATCCAACAACTATGGGCCTACCAGGTGGTTTCTGTTCATTTTTATGTATTTTAGGAAGATAATATATGACTGGTCTAATAGGACAATCTACCTTTAAATGTTCCTTCAAATCATAAGATATTATTTTATCTTTAACTGCCTTTTCTAGGATATTGTTGATTTCATTACATATTTAAATAGTTGGATCATATGACAATGCTTCATATACATCTGTATTGTTTAATTGTGACTCAATTTCATGTATGTACTCCTTCTGATATAAGATAACAAGGGTTTCACCCTTATCCGCCCCTTTGAAAATATTTTTTTTCTTATTTTCCAATGAAGAAAAGTGTAACATATCAGTCTTGTGTTGATGGTATCTTTTTTGGAACTCAAAATCTTTACGTTCAAACATTTTTTCTATATCTCTCAAAACAAGACTGCTAAAGGTATTAACACTGCGATCGTTCACATTAGGGTTAAATGTGCATTTTTGTCTCAAACCCATTTTTGTGCATGTTGATATATCATCAGGAGCAAGAACATTTTTTGTCACTTATGAAATTATAAAGGGATGTATGAAAATAATTTATACCACTAGAGGGAGTATCTCTTACAAAATGTCTACGAAATATTATTCATGACTATTTCTAAATATATTTCTCAGACACCCACTAGGTGGCAGCACTGTTTTGCCACATTTTGGCGCTTTAAGTTTCAAATGCTCTATTTAAGGCACTGTGTCAGTAATGTTTGTTTAAGCATGAATAAGGGCTGAGTGTCAGCCCGAAACGTCGCTTTTATTTATGGGACCCTGCATTGTTAAATAAAGGTCTTTTTATTACGATAGCAGCTGGAGGAACTTTAAAATACTTTGGGCATGGTAAGCTTACTATGTGGACTGCGTAATTGAGGTGTGCTGTTTCCTCATATCCAAATGTATTTCTTGATTAGTGCTCGGGTTTCGTTTAACCCATTGCTTGATAAAGCTTGTCAAATCTTTGTAGGTCATACGGTCCCCATGTTTGATCATTTTTTATCATTTATATTCATTTTTTTAATATTTTATATGTAATATTTCAATAACGCTCCTTAAGAATACTAAGTTTTAATTTCGCTAACCCGAAAGCATTAAGATCTAAATCGGGAAACATGATGCACAAAACAAATATTCTACTTTCCTATATTCTTCACCTAGAAAGTAATGTACTTTTTATTATGAATTATATCTGTTCATGTAAAATACATGTCTATACCTACATATCTGTATAGAAATGTGTATTTAAGAATAAAAAGGACATTATCATGTAAGTGGAGAACATTGGAATGTTATATATATATATATATATATATATATATATATATATATACAGTAAAACACATAAATACATATATACACTTGCGCACACACACACACACCTTGCCCAAAGACTGCAGGGTCAGTAATTGAAGCTCATATAATACACCCTGTAAAGTTGGCGGCTTTGCTTTAAATGCCTGGACATATTTTTGTTTCAGTTTGGATGTGTACCTCCAAATTTTCTTTAATCAACTTTCAGGTTTTGTTGCTTAAATGAAGAGATATGTTATAGACCATCTCTACTGAATCTTGCATTAGTTTACTTATATTTTATTGTTCAAAAATAAAATAGTGGATATTTATCTTTTCTTACTTAAGATTACCTCCCCCCCCCCCCCCAAAAAAAAAAGTGTTTTTATTTCATATCTTTGCAGATCATTCTTACAATATTTTGTTTGTTTTTGCAGAACACTGTGGAACAATGGCGACTTGTTTTCTACATTGCTGCTGGTATAAATGTTTTTGGAGCCATCATTTTTTCAATATTTGGCAGCGGTACCGTTCAGGACTGGGCTGTGAGCAGTGATAAGGAAGAAGAGGATTGAGGAGAGTTCTTTAATTCAGAGATGACAAACATGCAACTGTTTTTTTGTTTGTTTACATTTTAATTATCTGTTTACATAGTAATCCCCATCATGTCTATGAAGTTCACGGACAAACTGTTGGCTTGCTAAGTAATACAAGTTGTGTTTCATGTCTTAAGTTGTTTTGTAATGAAAATGAGATTTTGCTTTTACTTAAAGGGACGTAATGGTCATAATGGCTAATAGAATAATAGGGCTGTTCTGGTGCACATCCGTTTTTATGCTAAGATTGGCACCACATGCACTTGTAGCCAGTCACTGAGCTTACATGGTGCTTGATTGGTAGCTACACTCCTTGCATCAGCTTGTTATAGTGGCCAAGTAGGCTTGCAGATTGGCATCGGGTCATTTTAAAGGTGATAGTCTAGTGTTAAAAATGTCTGAATCAGTATGTTTTTAAACACACTTTGCCTCTCTGCATATATAGGGAGAGAGAGAGAAAATATAAATATATAGATAGACATATATATACAGTGGGGCAAAAAAGTATTTAGTCAGCCACCAATTGTGCAAGTTCTCCAACTTAAGAAGATGAGAGAGGCCTGTAATTTTCATCATAGGTATACCTCAACTATGAGAGACAAAATGTGGAAACAAATCCAGACAATCACATTGTCTGTCTGATTTGGAAAGAATTTATTTGCAAATTATGGTGGAAAATAAGTATCAAAAGTTCATCTCAATACTTTGTTATATATCCTTTGTTGGCAATGACAGAGATCAAACGTTTTCTGTAAGTCTTCAAAAGGTTGTCACACACTGTTGCTGGTATGTTGGCCCATTCCTGCATGCAGATCTCCTCTAGACCAGTGATGTTTTGGGGCTATCGCTGGGCAACACGGACTTTCAACTCCCTCCAAAGGTTTTCTATGGGGTTGAGATCTGGAGACTGGCTAGGCCACTCCATGACCTTGAAAATGCTTCTTACAAAGCCACTCCTTCGTTGCGCAGGCGGTGTGTTTGGCATCATTGTCATGCTGAAAGACCCAGCCACGCTTTATCTTCAATGCCCTTGCTGATGGAAGGAGGTTTGCACTCAAAATCTCACGATACATGGCCCCATTCATTCTTTCATGTACATGGATCAGTTGTCCTGTTCCCTTTGCAGAGAAACAGCCCCAAAGCATGATGTTGCCACCCCCATGCTTCACAGTAGGCATGGTGTTCTTTGGTTGCAACTCAGCATTCTCTCTCCTCCAAACATGACAAGTTGTGTTTCTACCAAACAGTTCTACTATGGTTTCATCTGACCATATGACATTCTCCCAATTCGCTTCTGGATCATCCAAATGCTCTCTAGCATACTTCAGACGGGCCCGGACATGTACTGGCTTAAGCATGGGGACACGTCTGGCACTGCAGGATCTGATTCCCTGTCGGCGTAGTGTGTTACTGATGGTATCCTTTGTTACGTTGGTCCCAGCTCTCTGCAGGTCATTCACTAGGTCCCCCCGTGTGGTTCTGGGATGTTTGCTCACCATTCTTGTGATCATTTTGACCCCACGGGGTGAGATCTTGCGTGGAGCCCCAGATCGAGGGAGATTATCAGTGGTCTTGTATGTCTTCCATTTTCTAATTGTTGCTCCCACAGTTGATTTCTTCACACCAAGCTGCTTGCCTATTGCAGATTCAGTCTTCCCAGCCTGGTGCAGGTCTACAATTTTGTTTCTGGTGTCCATCAACAGCTCTTTGGTCTTCACCATAGTAGAGTTTGGAGTGTGACTGTTTGAGGTTGTGGACAGGTGTCTTTTATACTGATAACATGTTCAAACAGGTGCCATTAATACAGATGAGTGGAGGACAGAGGAGCCTCTTAAAGAAGAAGATACAGGTCTGTGAGAGCCAGAAATCTTGCTTGTTTGTAGGTGACCAAATACTTATTTTCCACCATAATCTGCAAATAAATTCTTTCCAAATCAGACAATGTGATTGTCTGGATTTGTTTCCACATTTTGTCTCTCATAGTTGAAATATACCTATGATGAAAATTACAGGCCTCTCTCCTCTTCTTAAGTGGGAGAACTTGCACAATAGGTGGCTGACTAAATACGTGTATATATATATATATATATATATATATACACACATACATACACATAGTGTTTGTGTGTGTGTGTATATATATATATATATATATATATATATATATATGTACACACACAAAAAGCCCAGTATAAATGGCACACTCCAACATATATAACTCCCTGGAGCACTGCTAAACACTGATACAGAGATCCAAACTATATCCCAGAGCTGGCCGGAATCCCCAGAATTTACAGCAGGCCTACATAGGTAAGTGGGGAAAAAAATCAGCCTTTTATTAGACAAAAAATACGAATTGGCCTACCTGTGTAGGCCTGCTGTATATTCTGGGGATTCTGGCCAGCTTTGGGATATAGTCTGGATCTCTCACTCAAACACTCTAACTCTCCTTATGTATCACATTTTAATTGCTTGTCTTAGAATTCACATTGCTGCTTTGTCAAACATTCCAAACCTAGACTTTCACAAGTTGGTTTTCTTCACATTTTCCTAAAAGTGATGTTACAAATGTGTTAACATTTTTAGTCCTTTTTGTGATGTTTATGTTGATAATTTAACCACCCAGTGCCTTGTAATAGTATTTAATTTTCCTCAAGCCAAGTAAGCACTTTACGGATATTACTTCCAGGTCACTGTATACAGAACTTTGATAAATTGTCGTTACTAGTTAGGTCGTGTGGAAATTATAATACACCATCAGTGAATGGAGAATATTCATCTTCATTTTTATAAGCAAGAATTACCAGAATTCCAAAACTTGGCTACAATAATCTAGATATTATCTATGAAGAAACATGTTCTGCTCAGAAAAGACACAAAAATGAATTCAGCAACAGACCATCAACCTACCTCAAGAACATGTCTACAGTACGGGAAGACTGAAAATGTTTGTTTCGCTGGAATTATTTTCTCAAGATAAAAAAATATTTTTTACGGATTAAGACTGCTATTGTTCTATTATTAGGTATATCTAAAACCATTGATTTTTAGCTGTTCTTATTATCTGTACAAAAGCACATATCATTTGTAAACATAGTGGACCACCCAATATTGCTAAAGGGGCATTTAACACCTATTGATTTTTTGTATTACATGAGCTTGTTCCACACTCCCGAAAGAAACCAAAAAGCAAATCCTGTAACCTATGTTATTTTTAAAATGCAGCATTTTGGAGAAAATCTGGGTTATAGAATCTGCTTTTGGCCTCTCTAAGGAGCCTGTGACATTTTTGCCATGTGTGTATTAACAAATTTTCAGCTAAAGCTGTTCAAATTGAGAGTGATCTGGTCTGTGTTGAGCAGTGTGATACTACTGTAATGGTCCGTCCCCACACAGCTTGTTATTTTGTTATGATGCACATGGTTACTGTCTGCAGTGAGTGCATCTGAAACTTACACTACTTGCACCACTCCCTGACAGGTTGTCTTAGCTGCTATACTAACTTGTCAGGGAGCAGTGCGAGGACTATCAGTTTCAGCAGCCAACTCACTGCAGAGGCTAGTTTGTTGACAAGGTAACCCAGCAACTTTATCTGCAAAATATACACTACAGATATATGGCAAACATTCCATTTACGTCATTCTTTTTTTAAAATATCACATCTTGCAAGTGTCCCTTTAAAACACAAGGTATTTAATGTCTTAAGTCCTGAAGCTGGACAAAATTTGAGATGCAGCCATTACAAACATTTGCAGAGAAGACCCTGTTCATTGCAAGGGACATGCTGCTTCCTTCAGTTCGCCTGTATGCAAACCATGGTAATATGTTGCAATGTAACTATATAGCAGTGAGTACTGCTGTATTGTGAGAGACTAGTAATTATTTAAAGACAAGATGTCTTACATCTCAAATTAAAAATAAACTATTGTGTATATTGTGTCCACTTCAATTCTGTGTCATCTGTTAAAATTACAGTTTGTGCCATTAAAATGTTGATTTTGTTTATGATAAATGATTCAATAAGCCATACATTTATTAACTGTAAATTGTAAAGTGCAACATAATTTAAAAAACAAAGTTATAGTTTTTTCAATCTTTGTAATTTAAAACTAGCTAAAATAGTTGCTTAGTTGTGTATTTTATATATAATGTTGTAATTATTGGTGTATAGGATAACATTTGTAATGATTGTCTGTTTGTACAAGTGATAAATACAGATCACCTTTTTACCATGGTTTTCAGAAAAAAATAACTGTTAATGATACCAAAACAAAAGAAATATAATGCAGAGATTGTTAAATGATTGTACTGTATGAGTTTCCTTCTGGCCTTTGAAGAGTGCATCTCCTAAAGCAGCAGCAAAGCTAAAAATGTATGTATGAAATAAAACGTTTACGCCAACATGGTAACAGCACTTAGGATATGTGTACGGTTTATGGTTATTTTTAGGTTTCTCAGATATGATATATAGGGGTGGAAAACTATCATTATACTTTCCTAGTCAGAGGGAATAAGTTACTAGTCCACTCAATGTTAAAGATAAGAAAAAGACAACTTTCTTACTCATCCACTGCAATTTCTTAGTCATCTGGGACTAGTGAAATAGTGTATATTTTATTCAAACGCCACACATCATAGTCAGCAGTGGCTTGTATGACACAAATTAAAAGTCTTCACTAATACACTGATGCAATATACACCTCTCTGGGTAGACAAGGTGTTTGACTACTGGTGCACAGGCCATCACAGCATATATGCGTATGCTGCTGTAAAACAGTAATACATTTTACTAGAATCAATGTTACTATTTGAAGTATATTGGAAAATGTTTCTATTTCAAATTGAAATGCACCCATGCAAATTTGACCTTTCTATCCCTTTAAGGATCAATATCTCTTGCTTTATAAACCCTATTTATAATGATATAGCTTATTAGTCCAACCAATAAATAAATAACTTAGATAAAGGACTAGATTTACTATACAGGTGGACAGGTCTGCAAGTAGTAAACCTTAAAAACAAATTGTATCCCTGTGCTGTTAAACATTCAGTGCCATTATTACCATAAACTCATCTCTTGACCACAGACTCTTCCTCTGAGCCTCTTGGTTACTGGGAGGTGTCACACTACAAAGTTCCCTTTTTGAATTTTGGAAAACCGCTTTACTGTAATCCTACTCACAGTTCATAGTTCCATTTGTGCTCGGTCCTGGGGGACTGCCCTTCTTAACCGCTCCATGTCGGGTAGGCCATTCTTATGATAATCCCCTCTTCAAGACTCCAAACTCATTAGAACTCAGTGTGAGCATGTGCATGTAATCCCTGCGTGCAATCCTTGCGTCCATAGACACATCTCCTCTCCTATTGGTCAATTATGGTTGTCGGCTACATAAAGGCTTGACCAGGTCTCCCCTGCTGGCTCCAAACACAGGATATGTTAAACGGATAGATGGAGAGAATACCAGAACCTTGCTTCCATTAAAAGTTTCTTTATTGATGAATATTAAAAACTTCTTGCTTGTTCAAACATAAAACTACAAATACAGTACAGCTTAACTCCGCAACATCTCTGGGTTGGTAGTCACAAAAGCTGACATGTTACGGCTACTTCTGCCGTAATCATAGCTTATTTTGTGACCTACAAACCTGTATTTAAAATGGTAAAGATTTCACCTTATTGGATAAAACAATTGACAATTAACCAATCACCCATCTTTGTCATGTTAAAGGGCTAGCAATGAAACCTTTACAAAATTTCTACATATTATACTCACGTAGGTGTAATTGTATGTTAAACAAGGTGTACCTTCTTAAACCACATTTCCTACACAATCAATTATTTTTATTTCAATTACATATGTTATTCCTCATTATTGTTATTCTACTTGCTAAATCTACCCAAGTGTTATATTTGCAGTTGCTTAGTTTTATTCTTCCAAATTCTTTATTTAAACTAGATTTCTAATTATTTATCAAATTAAATTCACTGTTCAAACCTGTAGGTTTTCTTGTCTTTAACCTCAAAATCCAATACACTTCTTGCCTTGCTAATATCTGATCACCGTCTCCTCCTTGTTTTGGTGGGAGAATATGTTCTACTATAGTCCATTTTAGGCTGTTTGGATTTTTATTGTGTTGGTAGTTAAAGTGCATAATCAAGGGTGTAGTTAATACACCGGATTTCTCCAACATTGGTGTGTCCGGTCCACGACGTCATCCATAACTTGTGGGAATATTCTCTTCCCCAACAGGAAATGGCAAAGAGCACAGCAAAAGCTGTCCATATAGTCCCTCCCAGGCTCCGCCCCCCAGTCATTCTCTTTGCCGCTCTGAACAAGTAGCATCTCCACGGAGATGGTGAAGAGTATGTGGTGTTTAGTTGTAGTTTTTTATTCTTCTTTCAAGAGTTTGTTATTTTAAAATAGTGCTGGTATGTACTATTTACTCTGAAACAGAAAAAGATGAAGAGTTCTGTTTAAAAGAGCAGTATGATTTTAGCAGCAGTAACTAAAATCAATTGCTGTTCCCACGCAGGACTGTTGAGCTAAGAGAACTTCAGTTGGGGGGAACAGTTTGCAGACTTTTCTGCTCAAGGTATGGCTAGCCATTTTTCTAACAAGACTGTGTAATGCTGGAAGACTGTCATTTTCCCTCATGGGGATCGGTAAGCCATTTTCTTAGACTTAGAAAGAATAAAGGGCTTATTATGGGCTATATAACTGGTGGACACTCTTAAGGGCTAAATCGATTGTTTATTCAAGTTGTTTGTTAAAGTTTGAAGTAATTTTCACACTTTTATTGTTTGTGGAACGTTTTTATCGCCAGGCACTAGCTTAGACACCTTCCCAGTCATGAAGGGCCTTTCACTATAGTAGGCAGAGCCTCATTTTCGCGCCATTATTGCGCAGTTAGTTTTGAGTACAGTGCATGCAGCTGCATGTGTGAGGGTCTGGCATCCACTGAAAACGTTCCTAGAAGGCTTGAATTGGTATCGTATACCCCCCTGGGATTGGTAGAGTCGCAGCAAAGGCTGTGGCTTGGACTGTAGTGGGGTTAAAATTGCAAACGGCTCCGGTTTCCACATTTTAAGGGTTAACATCTTGAAAATTGGGGTGCAATACTTTGAATGCATTAAGACACTGTGGTGAAAATTTGGGAAAGATTGGATAATTCCTTCATAGTTTTTCACATATTCAGTAATAAAGTGTGCCCTGTTTAACATTTAAAGAGACAGTAACGGTTTTGTTTTAAAACGGTTTTTGTGCTTTATTAACCAGTTTAAGCCTGTTTAACATGTCTGTACCTTCAGATAGATCATGTTCTGTATGTATGGAAGCCAATGTGGTTCCCCCTTCAAATATATGTGATAATTGTGCCATAGCGTCCAAACAAAGTAAGGACAGTACTGTCACAAATAGTAAGGTTGCCCAGGATGATTCCTCAGATGAAGGAAGTAGAGATAGTTCTACATCTTCTCCTTCAGTGTCTATACCAGTTATGCCCGCGCAGGCGACCCCTAGTACTTCTAGCGCACCAATGCTTGTTACTATGCAACAATTAACGGCAGTAATGGATAACTCCATAGCTAATATTTTATCCAAAATGCCAGCATTTCAGAGAAAGCGCGATTGCTCTGTTTTAAACACTGTAGAGCAGGAGGGCGCTGATGATAATTTTTCTGTCATACCCTCACACCAGTCTGAAGTGGCAGTGAGGGAGGGTTTGTCAGATGGAGAAGTTTCTGATTCAGGAAGAATTTCTCAGCAGGCAGAACCTGATGTTGTGACATTTAAATTTAAATTAGAGCATCTCTGCGCATTACTTAAGGAGGTGCTATCTACTCTGGATGATTGCGACAACCTGGTCATCCCAGAAAAATTGTGCAAGATGGACAAGTTCCTAGAGGTCCCGGTGCACCCTGATGCTTTTCCGATACCTAAACGGATGGCGGATATAGTGAATAAGGAGTGGGAGAAGCCAGGCATTCCCTTTGTCCCTCCTCCTATATTTAAGAAATTGTTCCCTATGGTCGAGCCCAGGAAGGACTTATGGCAAACAGTCCCTAAGGTCGAGGGGGCGGTTTCTACACTAGCCAAACGCACGACCATTCCCATTGAGGACAATTGTGCTTTCAAAGATCCTATGGATAAAAAATTGGAGGGTTTGCTTAAAAAGATTTTTGTACAGCAAAGTTACCTGCTTCAACCTATTTCGTGCATTATTCCTGTCACTACAGCGGCGTGGTTCTGGTTCGAGGAACTGGAAAAGTCGCTCAGTAGGGAGACTCCGTATGAGGAAGTCATGGACAGAATTCACGCACTTAAGTTAGCTAATTCCTTTATTTTAGACGCCGCTTTGCAGTTAGCGAGGTTAGCGGCGAAAAATTCAGGGTTTGCAATCATGGCGCGCAGAGCGCTCTGGCTAAAGTCTTGGTCGGCGGATGTATCTTCCAAGACAAAATTGCTTAATATCCCTTTCAAAGGTAAGACCCTTTTTGGGCCAGAATTGAAAGAGATTATTTCAGACATCACTGGGGGAAAGGGCCATGCCCTCCCACAAGATAGACCTTTCAAGGCTAAGAATAAGTCCAATTTTCATTCCTTTCGCAATTTCAGGAACGGACCGACTTCCAACTCTGCAGCCTCTAGACAAGAGGGTAACGCTTCCCAGACCAAACCAGCTTGGAAACCAATGCAAGGCTGGAACAAGGGTAAACAGGCCAAGAAGCCTGCTGCTGCTACCAAAACAGCATGAAGGGGTAGCCCCCGATCCGGGACCGGATCTAGTAGGGGGCAGACTCTCTCTCTTTGCTCAGGCTTGGGCAAGAGATGTTCAGGATCCCTGGGCACTAGAAATAGTCTCTCAGGGTTATCTTCTAGAATTCAAGGAACTACCCCCAAGGGGAAGGTTCCACATGTCTCACTTATCTTCAAACCAAATAAAGAGACAGGCATTCTTACATTGTGTAGAAGACCTGTTAAAGATGGTAGTGATACACCCAGTTCCAACTGCGGAACAAGGTCAGGGGTTTTACTCAAATCTGTTTGTAGTTCCCAAAAAAGAGGGAACTTTCAGACCAATTCTGGATTTAAAAATTCTAAACATATTTCTCAGAGTTCCATCGTTCAAAATGGAAACCATTCGAACAATTTTACCTACAATCCAGGAGGGTCAATATATGACTACCGTGGATTTAAAGGATGCGTATCTACATATTCCTATCCACAAAGATCATCATCAGTTCCTAAGGTTCGCCTTTCTGGACAAGCATTATCAGTTTGTGGCTCTCCCATTCGGGCTAGCCACTGCTCCCAGAATTTTCACAAAGGTGCTCGGGTCCCTTCTAGCGGTTCTAAGACCAAGGGGTATTGCAGTGGCACCTTATCTGGACGACATTCTAATTCAAGCATCGTCTCTTTCCAAAGCAAAGGCTCATACAGACATTGTTCTAGCCTTTCTCAGATCTCACGGGTGGAAGGTGAACGTAGAAAAGAGTTCCCTGTCTCCAGCGACAAGAGTTCCCTTTTTGTGAAAAATAATAGATTCTTTAGAGATGAAGATCTTCTTGACAGAGGTCAGAAAGTCAAAGCTTCTAAACGCTTGTCAAGTTCTTCTCTCTATTCTGCAGCCTTCCATAGCTCAGTGCATGGAAGTAGTAGGGTTGATGGTTGCAGCAATGGACATAGTTCCTTTTGCTCAAATTCATCTAAAACCATTACAACTGTGCATGCTCAAGCAGTGGAATGGGGACTATACAGACTTGTCTCCAAAGACCAGATGACCAGAGACTCACTCCGTTGGTGGTTGTCCCAGGAGCAACTGTCTCAGGGAATGAGCTTCCGCAGACCAGAGTGGGTCATTGTCACGACCGACGCCAGTCTATTAGGCTGGGGCGCGGTCTGGGATTTCCTGAAAGCTCAGGGTCTATGGTCTCGGGAGGAGTCTCTTCTCCCGATAAACATCCTGGAACTGAGAGCGATATTCAATGCTCTCCGGGCTTGGCCTCAACTAGCGAAGGCCGGATTCATAAGATTCCAGTCAGACAACATGACGACTGTAGCTTACATCAACCATCAGGGGGGAACAAGGAGTTCCTTGGCGATGAGAGAGGTATCCAAAATCATCAAATGGGCGGAGGATCACTCCTGCCACCTATCTGCAATTCACATACCAGGAGTAGACAACTGGGAGGCGGATTATCTGAGTCGTCAGACTTTCCATCCGGGGGAGTGGGAACTCCACCCGGAGGTTTTTGCCCAGTTGACTCAATTATGGGGCATTCCAGACATGGATCTGATGGCGTCTCGTCAGAACTTCAAGGTTCCTTGCTACGGGTCCAGATCCAGGGATCCTAAGGCGACTCTAGTGGATGCATTAGTGGCGCCTTGGTCGTTCAACCTAGCTTATGCGTTTCCACCGTTCCCTCTCCTTCCCAGGCTTGTAGCCAGGATCAAACAGGAGAAGGCCTCTGTGATTCTGATAGCTCCTGCGTGGCCGTGCAGGACTTGGTATGCAGACCTGGTGAATATGTCATCGGCTCCACCATGGAAGCTACCTTTGAGACAGGATCTTCTAGTACAAGGTCCATTCGAACATCCAAATCTAGTTTCTCTGCAGCTGACTGCTTGGAAATTGAACGTTTGATTTTATCCAAACGTGGGTTTTCAGATTCAGTGATAAATACTCTGGTCCAAGCCAGAAAACCTGTGACTAGGAAGATCTACCATAAAATATGGAAAAGATATATCTGTTGGTGTGAATCCAAGGGATTCTCCTGGAGTACGATTAAGATTCCTAAGATCCTCTCCTTTCTCCAAGAAGGTTTGGATAAGGGATTGTCAGCGAGTTCTTTAAAAGGTCAGATTTCTGCTTTATCTGTCTTGTTACACAAACGACTGGCAGCTGTGCCAGATGTTCAAGCTTTTGTACAGGCTTTGGTCAGAATCAAGCCTGTTTACAGACCCTTGACTCCTCCCTGGAGTCTAAATTTAGTTCTTTCAGTTCTTCAAGGGGTTCCGTTTGAACCTTTACATTCCATAGATATCAAGTTACTATCTTGGAAAGTTCTGTTTTTGGTTGCTATCTCTTCTGCTAGAAGAGTTTCTGAATTATCTGCTTTGCAGTGTGATCCAACCTATCTGGTGTTTCATTCAGATAAGGTTGTTTTGCGTACCAAACCTGGTTTTCTTCCAAAAGTTGTTTCCAACAAGAATATTAACCAGTAAATAGTTGTTCCTTCTTTGTGTCCGAATCCAGCTTCAAAGAAGGAACGTTTGTTACACAATTTAGATGTAGTCCGTGCTTTAAAGTTTTATTTAGAAGCAACAAAGGATTTCAGACAAACTTCTTCTTTGTTTGTCGTTTATTCTGGTAAGAGGAGAGGACAAAAAGCTACTGCTACCTCTCTTTCTGGCTGAAAAGCATCATCCGATTGGCTTATGAGACTGCCGGACGGCAGCCTCCTGAACGAATCACAGCTCACTCTACTAGGGCTGTGGCTTCCACATGGGCCTTCAAGAACGAGGCTTCTGTTGATCAGATATGTAAGGCAGCGACTTGGTCTTCTCTGCACACTTTTGCCAAATTCTACAAATTTGATACTTATGCTTCTTCGGATGCTATTTTTGGGAGAAAGGTTTTGCAAGCCGTGGTGCCTTTTGTTTAGGTAACCTGATTTGCTCCCTCCCTTCATCCGTGTCCTAAGGCTTTGGTATTGGTTCCCACAAGTTATGGATGACGCCGTGGACCGGACACACCAATGTTGGAGAAATCAGAATTTATGCTTACCTGATAAATTACTTTCTCCAACGGTGTGTCCGGTCCACGGCCCGCCCTGGTTTTTTAATCAGGTTTGAAAAATTTCTTTCTCTATACACTACAGTCACCACGGCACCCTATAGTTTCTCCTTTTTTTCTCCTAACCGTCGGTCGAATGACTGGGGGGGCGGAGCCTGGGAGGGACTATATGGACAGCTTTTGCTGTGCTCTTTGCCATTTCCTGTTGGGGAAGAGAATATTCCCACAAGTTATGGATGACGCCGTGGACCGGACACACCGTTGGAGAAAGTAATTTATCAGGTAAGCATAAATTCTGTTTTTATGTTGCCTACATGTTCACAAATTCGAGACCTGACCTCTCGTGAGGTCATACCCACGTATTGTAGGTTACATAAGGAGCATGTTAGCAAATAAATTACATAGGCGTATCTACAGTTATAGCATTTCTTATGTTGGAAAGTTTCCCTAGTTACCTCACTTAGAAAACCATTACCTTATTGTACATGGGTACATGCTATACAGTTAAAGTTATGGAATTTATATAACCCTTTTGATGTTAACCATGAACTTTGAGTAATTTGGTCCTTTCCCTTTAAATTAGTGGGAGCTACTCTTGTTTCCTATGGTAAGACCTCTCTTGAAGGCAAACCTACAACCTTTCCTAGCTGTTTCCGCTAGATCATCATCTGCTGTTAGTACTGAAAAATGCTTAGGAACAATTTCACAGATCTGTCCTTATTGTTCACTGTAAGTGGTCATGAAAGTTAACCTTTGTTTTCCAAAATATGCCTGTGAATGTTTATTTTTGTTCATTACTAACAATTCACTTCTCTCTTGTTTTTCCACTTCTTCCCTAATGCCTATTACCATCTTTCTGGGATAATTCCTTGACACCAATCTTTCTGTCAACTCGCTTGTCTATTAAAGATAGTTTTATCCGAGCAGTTTTTTTAGCCGAAACATGTCAGCTTTTGTGACTACCAACCCAGAGATGTTGCGGAGTTAAGCTGTACTGTTTTTGTACTTTTATGTTTGAACAAGCAGAAGTTTTTAATATGCGTCAATAAAGAAACTTTTAATGGAAGCAAGGTTCCGGTATTCTCTCCATCTATCAGTTTAACATATCCTAAGTAGTAAACCTATCCGCTTGCAATTGCAACTTGCAATGTTGCATTGCACAGCAAAACTTAACAATGCACAACCAATTGCAGGAGAGCGAGGAATATCAATCACCCCAAACAAGTGAGTGTCAGGGAGATTGATCTTACCACCTATGAGGTGGCGAAGAGACAAATGAAGCAGTTCCTGCTTCTTAAATATGTTTGAACAGACTCGCTTATGCAAACCTGTTCCACATCTGTCGCACAAAACCAAAATTGAGCTTAGGTTTTATAAACCAGATATGTTGTCATACTGTACTTTAGAGAGCCATATTTCAACTTAATGTCAGCATGATGTATTACTAGTTGTACCATACTGTAAATATATTAATTTCATAGACAGCATTACCGGTTTTACTGTCCAATTGAGAACATTTGGATGCTACTGCTCAAGATTTAAAGGAAAACAAAATCTCTAGCCCATTCAGCAGAGGAATACACTTCTAAACCAGAAAAGGTAAACACTGAAATGTGCTTGAGTGTATTTCAGTTTTAAATAGAACATTTTTATAGTATACTTCCATTAGCAAAAATGCTTCTAGTAACAGTTATAATATTTTTTTCAGCAGCATACGCACATATCCTGTGAAGGCCGTGCACTAGTATTCAAATACAATGCCTGCTCAGAGAGGTGGCGGTGGTGCGTATTGTGTTGGTGAAGACGTCATTTATCACTGCTGACTCTCTAAGGAGTGGTTTTTAAATAAAGGTGCACAGACCCTCACAGCATATGTGTGTATGCCCTGGTACAAAGCAAAAATCCTTCTCTTTAAAACTGAAATGCACCCATGCAGATTAAAATTTTGACCTATCTATCCCTTTAATATAAATTTAATTAAATATCAGTAATAAAAAAAACCATAAAGTATTCACTTCAATAATAAAATCCTAATAAAATGTTGCAAAAAATCAAAACCAGTTAAAATATAAAGTACTAAAGTCTGCAGGCTCAGATGAATCTTAAGCAAAAAAAAAAACACAAATATATATATAACATAAAACATATATTTTTGAAATGTAGCACGTTTGTCTATTTTCAGTCACTAGATGGTGCTTTTTTTTTACATCTTCACACTAACCTATGTAGAGCAGCGTAGCAACAAATGACATTACAAGCAGAAACAGACTATCAGTGAACACAATAAACACTGAACAAAATTCCGTCATTCTACTTTTCTTTACTTCTAATCAATACAATTTGCTGTTGCCAGATTGCTCTTTGCCTGTTAATGTGCATTCACACTTTGCCTTTTAACACCAGCTGCATTCTATGCTTTATCATAGTTGTATTTATAATACATTTTGTTTTTCTTAACAGTTTGGAGATTTTTCCAAGCAAAAAAAAAAAAAAGACAAAACCTGTAATTACCACAATGAGAATACATTTTATAAAACAAGAATTTGTCCCAATATAATATGCAACAATATATTTATTTATGTATAATAAGAATGCTAAATAGGATTCTCATAAAATATCCATTAACTAATATTGACAATTTTTTCCTTCTTACCAAAATGCCAATCCCCTTTTAGTTTACTATTTATAAAATATTGAAAACTCTCAGACATCTTTACAATGTGATTTTGGAAAGGCACAACTTGTTTAAGAAAGATTTTTGGAAAAAACAAACCAAATGTAAGTTGTATAATTCAATAAATAGTTGTTTGTTTAAATAAGACAACAATGATTAGCCCTCTGCCAACCAGAATACAGATATTTACAAATGTTCTGTTATATTTGCAGCTTTGTTTAATATAAAAATACAAATATCCTCTTTCTTCAATATTATCTTCTCTATTATTAGGGTATTGACCCAGTGGTTTATTTTAGCCCAGAATTTTTTAAATCTTAGAACACCCACTCCACATAAAAAAATAATAATTAAATTGGCTTTACCAAAATTACATTTTGGACATATATACTCAGTGTTTACCTTTTTTCAATTAGATATCACTTCAGGAGTTAAATAAAGCTACCATATTAATTTCACTGCTGTTCTGTCATACTTGCCGAAAACATTGCTTTCTCTAATCTCTGAATATTAGATATTGTTTATTAGACATTAATATTTCCTAGTTAACTTCTGGATTCTGGAATTAGTAGATCCTTTGTGATATTTGATTAAAAGTGACAATATTAAATACACCATTTTTAAATAGTTACTACTCCGTTTAAGGCCGACCAATCTCCTTTATGCGCTCTTAGTAATTTCTTTATATAGGGGCCAATTTATCAATGTCTGTCCAACATGATATGCTGTAGCGTATCATGGCCGACAGACATCGCTGAATGCCGACAGCATATGCTGTCTGCATTTATCAATGCACAATGCCGCCACCCTGCAGATTTGCGGCTGCTAGCAGGGGGTGCCAATCAGCCGATCGTATAGGATCGAGCAGATTGATGTCCGCAGCCTCAGAGGCAGTGGATCAGTTATGGAGCAGTGGTCTTTAGACCGCTGTTTCATAACTGCTGTTTCCCGGGAGCCTGAAGGCTTGCGCGGAAACAGGGCATCAAGCTCCATTCAGAGCTTGTTAATTTGGCCCCATAGGCACCTATTTAAGAAAGGTCTTGCGGACCTGATCCGACACTGTGGATCAGGTCTGCAAGACCTCGCTGAATGCGGAGAGCAATACGCTCTCCGTATTGAGCATTGCACCAGCAGCTCACAAGAGCTGCTGGTGCAACGCTGCCCCCTGCAGACTCGCGGACAATCGGCCAGGGGGGGTTTCAAACAACCCGATCGTACTCGATCGGGTTGATTTCCAGCGATTCCAGTCCGCCTGCTCAGAGCAGGCGGACAGGGTTATGGAGCAGCGGTCTTTAGACCGCTGCTTCATAACTGCTGTTTCTAGCGAGTCTTCAGACTCGCCAGAAACACGGGCCCACAAGCTCCCTAGGGAGCTTGTTAAATGGGCCCCATTGTGTCTAGTTTGAGGATGTGTAAAAAATGTTTTATTAGAGATTGCATTATCTTGTTTAAGCTTATCAAAACTATGGATGAGTATCTGTTAATTGGTCAACTTTGTCCAGTCCTACATTCTTTGACTGCTTAAATATTGCGGACATAAGACGTTCCTTAAAATCCCAGTTATCTGTAATTGTCATTAAAGGAGAGACTTTAAAATCAATGGGATATGAAACCCAATTTTTTTTCTTTCATGATTCAAATAGAGCATGTGATTTTAAACAGCTTTCCAATTTACTGCTAGTATCTTATTTATTTTGTGCTCTTGGTATCATTTATTTAAAAGGGATACCTAGGTAGGCACAGGAGTTGCCGATTGGTGGCTCCACATATATGTCTCATGTTATTGGATCACACAATGTGCTAGCAAGCACCCAGTAGTGCAATGTTGCTTCTTCAGCAAAGGATACCAAGAGACTGAAGCATTTTGACAGTTCTCGCAGCTAGATAGTGTTAGTTCATGTGTGCCATATAAATAACATAGTGCTCAATCCAGTGGAGTTATTTATGAGTTAGCACTGATTGGCTAACATGCAAGTCTGTCAAAATAACTGAAATAAGGGGGCAGTCTGCAGAGATTTAGATACAAGGTAAACACAGAGGTAAAAGGTATATTTAAGGGACACTCAGGTCAAATTAAACTTTAATGATTCAGATAGAGCATGCAATTTTAAACAGCTTTTCAATTTACTTCCATTAACAAAATGTGCACAGTCTTTTTATATTGACACTTTTTGAGTCGCCAGCTCCTACTGAGCATGTGCAAGAATTCACAGAATATATGTATATGCATTTGTGATTGGCTTATGGCTGTCACATGGTACAGGGAGAGTGGAAATAGACAGAACTTTTACATTTGTCAGAAAAAAAATCTACTGCTCATTTGAAGTTCAGACTAAGTGCTATTGAATTGTCTTTTTATCATGCAAATCTGCTGTATTTACTGGTCCTTTAATATAACTGTGCTGGTTATGCAAAACTGGGAAATAAAGGGATTATATATCTTTTTAAACCATACAGAATTTTGGAGTAGACTGTCCTTTTTAAGGAAAATGTTGGTTTTCATATGCCTTTAAAGGGACATTATACACTCATTTTTTCTTTGCATAAATGTTTTGTAGATGATCTATTTATATAGCCCATAAAGTTTGTTTTTTTTAATAAATGTATAGTTTTGCTTATTTTTAAATAACATTGCTCTGATTTTCAGACTCCTAACCAAGCCCCAAAGTTTTATGTGAATACCGTCAGCTACCTTCTCCAGCTTGCTCCTGTTTGTGTAAAGGGTCTTTTCATATGCAAAAGAAGGGGGAGGGAGGGGAGTGTCTTATTTCCCACTTGCAGTGGGCTTTCCAGCTACCTTTCCAACAGAGCTAAACTGAGAGCCTTTAAGTAAATATTTAAACAGTTTTATACTGGATTTTTATATCAGTATCTGTGCATCTTATTTGTCTATTACATGCAGTTATATGAAAATGAGTGGATACTGTCCCTTTAAGCCCAAAGATTGTGCTTATACTTTGTCATCTGAATATTGTATCTCTCAATATGTTAATACTTTTAATATGTATTGGGAGATATTTAATTTCATGAGGAATATTCTTTAAATTTATAGGTTCCATAATTTTTTTGTTCAGCCTTAGGCAATGTAAAGTGACAAATGATTAGCATCCATATAGTAGCTATTTTATTTTCTGCAACTAGATCAGGGATAGGCAAGGTGTCCGTGACTGGCCCTTGCAGTGTCCGCCGCCCATTTTGCTGTGGGGAGGGAGGAGTAAGACAGTTGAATTTCTGGTCCTGACTCCTCTTTAACACATGCGGCGCCACGTTTTGCAGGGTTGTGGCCACTCCCACATGATGCCGCTTAGTACCAGAAAATGACTCTGAGTGAGACAGAGAGAGAGGGAATATTCAAGAAGCAAGCTGCCACTGTGTCTCTGGAGCTTTATATGCAAAGGTAAAGCACTTTAACCAGCACCTGAGGTTTATTATAAGTAGTATTTAAATAGAAAGAAAAGATATATTAAGGTTGTGAATCATAACCTTAGTATATTTTTTCTTTCTGATTAAATACTAGGAAAGGGAAAATATTTAGTGAGAATAAAATTAGTGGCTTGTCAAGAGACTGCTAGCAATATTGGGTGATAAGTTATGGAATAAATAAAGCCTGGATGTGTATCTTCTGCATCTGTATAATAACACCCAGCTCTATACAAAGACACAGAAGTGACACTGGCACATGTGTATAGCCAGAAAAGGGCTGGTTATAGGATCAGTGGTATCTGCATCTGTATAATAACACCCAGCTCTATACAAAGACACAGAAGTGACACTGGCACATGTGTATAGCCAGACAAGGGCTGGTTATAGGATCAGTGGTATCTGCATCTGTATAATAACACCCAGCTCTATACAAAGACACAGAAGTGACACTGGCACATGTGTATAGCCAGACAAGGGCTGGTTATAGGATCAGTGGTATCTGCATCTGTATAATAACACCCAGCTCCATATAATGACACAGTAGTGACACTGACACATGTGTATAGCTAGAGGAAGGCCAGTTATAGGATCAGTGGTATCTGCATCAGTATAATAACACCCAGCACTATATAATGACACAGTAGTGACACTGGCACATGTGTATAGCCAGACAAGGCTGGTTATAGGATCAGTGGCATCTGCATCAGTATAATAAAATTCAGCACTATAAAATGATAGTTTCTCTTGTTAGGTGTATCCAGTCCACGGATCATCCATTACTTGTGGGATATTCTCATTCTCAACAGGAAGTTGCAAGAGGACACCCACAGCAGAGCTGTAATATAGCTCCTCCCCTAACTGTCATAGCCAGTCATTCTCTTGCAACTCTCAACAAGCAAGGACGTTGTAGGAGAGAGTGGTTAAATATAGCTAGTTTATTTTCTTCAATCAAAAGTTTGTTATTTTTAAATAGTACCGGAGTTGTGCTATTTTATCTCAGGCAGTAAATAGAAGAAGAATCTGCCTGAGGTTTCTATGATCTTAGCAGGTTGTAACTAAGATCCATTGCTGTTCTACAGCACCCAGGATTCAAAAGAAGAAATTTATTTAGGTACAAACAGTAGCAACGTTTCGGGAATAATTCCCTTAATCATGCATAGCATCAACAGGTGATTACAGAGCTTATATAGGGAACATTTTAACCCTTCACATGCACACCATATATTAAAATATACACCATATATTAAACACCTTATGTTAGAAATAGCGCCATCTAGTGAAAATTACACAATAGTGTGCCTTTAATTTTAATAAAAACTACCTTATAATTAAAAACATGTATTTCAACCTGTTAATCTCATTAAAAACAAAACTTAAACAGAGGATATTATGAGTTATACTTAATAGGTTATATTTTAATTTAAATTCATTATTACAGAAACACCGCTAGATCAAGCTCCCTATTTAAACCCATAGGGGTCAATGTATTCAATTTGTGGATCCAAAAGGGTTTAAATAGGGAGCTTGATCTAGCGGTGTTTCTGTAATAATGAATTTTATTAAAATTAAAGGCACACTATTGTGTAATTTTCACTAGATGGCGCTATTTCTAACATAAGGTGTTTAATATATGGTGTTAAGAAATGTGAAGGGTTAAAATGTTCCCTATATAAGCTCTGTAATCACCTGTTGATGCTATGCATGATTAAGGGAATTATTCCCGAAACGTTGCTACTGTTTGTACCTAAATAAATTTCTTCTTTTGAATCCTGGGTGCTGTGGAACTTCATTATACTGACATATGAGAGAGGATTGCAGTTCCCTCTGTACCACCGGTCACCAGGGAACCCTATTAAGGGCACAAGGAAACTAAGGTGCTGTTTGAGCATTGTTTGTTGCTATCTTGCGTTATTGGACTGCAGCACTTACTTGCACCTACATCTATTTAAAGTAAGAAATAATGGATAAATTACCAAAAACTGATGGTACAAAGACTTTTACTTATACAGAGGTAGATGCTGCTAGAATTACCACATTGATCAGAGGATCCAGAGATTTTTTAAAAGAGGCCCCTGTGGAAAAAAGTACCAATGATTATGAAAAGCTGGGCAGAAAGAATATGGCATGGGAATTACATGCCATTACACTAGCTGAATACTTTCGAGTGAAGCGGATTCCAAGAGGCCTCCGGATGAGTACAAGACCTACATTGTTAAAGGATCATAAAGAATATTGCAGCAAGTTTGAAGCTATACTTAATAAATGTTCATATGATTTGATCATTCTAACAGTGGACACTCTTCAACAGGAAATAGAAAAACAACAAGCCCTGATCGATCAGGGTAAGGAAGAGTTAAAACAAATCTTACCGGCAGATGACTTCGATAAGAAAATCAAGGATATTGATGAGAAGATAGCCATTCAGAAGAAAGAGATCCAGGAACGTAAAAAATCTAAATTCCTAAGGGATGAACAGGATTACCAGCAAGGTAGAGTGTACAGATGGCAATCAGAGGGATCCGATTGGCCACAGAGGTCAGCTGGTTACAGAGGTCGGAGACAGGGTCGCGGACGAGGACGTCATCCACAGGCGACAGGAGGAGATGCACATGGTTCCGACTCATCAAATGGATCAAGTTTTTTAGAGTCAAGCGACGAAGCTGTGATGTCATCAGGCGAGGCCACAGGGGGGGCCGCAAACATCGGAAAAGCAAAAGCACGCCGCAGACAACCAGCCAGGGAGACCAACAAGAAGAAGATACCATAAAGCAAGTAAATAACGTTATTAACGTATCTGACTTTACATTGACTGAAAGTGAACTTGCTTTATTGAATAAGGGACTTACATTCTGCCCTGTTAAAAATATTGACCTATTTGAGCTTGAAAAAGATATGTTCAAATTCTTTAGGAGTTTAAAATTGAAAGCTTTCTTCTCTAATAAAAATCCAATGCATGCAAAAAATTCCTCTATTGATAAAGCAAGTAATATACTAAAACTTAAGGGCACTGGTCTGTTTAAAAAGAGTACTTTTATCCCACCAGAGGTAAATGGCAGCATTGAAACCTTTGTAAAATTGGTAAATACTGACCTTGAAAAATTGAAAGAACAAGTAAAATACAGGTCAAAAACATGTAAATCCAATTTGCCAAGGGATCAACGGGCTGCCATTGAGGGTTTGAAAACCAAAGATGTTACAATTCGTAGAGCTGATAAGGGTGGTGCTACTGTTCTTTTAAAAAATGATTTGTACATAACAGAAATAGAGGGTCAGCTTAAAGATAATACCACATATAGAAAGCTAAATACTAATCCTGTGTTTAACATCCAAAAGGAAATCAAATCTGTTATAAATAGAGCGTTGTCAAGAAACATAATTGATAAATCTTTGTATACATATTTATTCATTGAATGGCCAAAAACTCCTATTCTGTACACAGTACCTAAGGTACATAAAAATATTGAAAGACCTCCAGGTCGCCCCATAGTGGCAGGAGTCAACTCTGTATTTACTAACATTGCCACTTATTTAGACAAAATACTGCAGCCTGAGGTATTAAAGTTGACCTCATATATCAGAGATACCAGTGACTTCTTAATTAAACTTAAAAATCTATCTGTACAGAATACAAAGTACATATTATTTACTCTAGACGTATGCAGTTTATACACGGTTATAAACCATGAAAGTGGAATTAAATCAAGTATGTATACTCTTAAACACACAGGTATGTACACTATGCCACAATTAGCATTTCTAGAGGAATTATTAAGGATTGTGTTATATCACAATTACTTTTTGTTTGCAGACCAATGGTATGAACAGGTGAGTGGGACAGCCATGGGTTCCAATGTCGCCCCATCATACGCCAACCTCTTTATGGGACAAATAGAAGAGAAATTTGTCTATGAGAATTTACTTTTTAAACAATATGGAGCAGCCTGGTGGCGCTTCATAGATGATGTGTTTGGCGTGTGGTGGGGTGACATTGGAACCCTCCTCTCCTTTGTTGAAGAGCTGAACAATGCAGTTAATGGTGTTAAATTCACCTTATCCTTCAGTGAGGAAAGTATAGTCTTCCTTGATACTGTGGTTTACAGGAACATGGATGGTCTTCTGAATGTGGACATTCATAAAAAACCAACAGACAGAAACACATTATTGGCTTATGACAGCTATCACCCTAACAGATTAAAACATTCTCTCCCACGTAGCCAAATGCTAAGAGTAAAAAGGATAGTGACTGACAGACAGGTGGCTGAACAGAGACTTGATGAAATGGCAGTCCGGTTTAAAGAAAGGGGTTATCCGGATCCTTTAATCAATAAAGAAAGGGAGAGGATCCTGGAAGAGAAACCAATTACTATTGGGAAAGAGAAAAACTCACAGCGTATGGTCTGTGTGACTCAATTTAACCCCTATAGCAAGGATATCTCCAAGATCATCTGTAAGCACTGGAATGTATTAAGTAATTGTAACCCTGATATTGATGCCTTTAGGGAGCCCCCAATGATGGCTTATAAAAGGGTACCTAACCTGAGAGATAAGCTAGTAAGAAATGATGTAGGGCCCAGGAAGTCAATGAACCAAAAGTATATAACAACTAACAAAACTGGCACATACCCTTGTCTTGGGTGTGCAAGCTGTAATGCTGTAATTAAAGGCGAGTTTTTTGTACATCCCCTAACAGGCAAGAAATTCATGATCAGGGATTTTTACATGTGTGACTCATCCTATGTCATTTACCTTATTAAGTGTCCGTGTTCCAGGATTTACCTGGGTGAAACTACTAGAAAGGTGAAAGATAGGATGAGCCAACACAAGTCGAATATCAGATGTGGAGATACCGATGCTCCTGTGTCTAGTCACTTTTTAGAGGCTGGACACAGTATCAGCCAGCTAAGATGGCAGGTCATCGACAGTGTAGGCAAGCTGCGTAGAGGGGGCAATAGGGAACAACTGCTAAAACAAAAGGAATCCTTTTGGATCCACAAATTGAATACATTGACCCCTATGGGTTTAAATAGGGAGCTTGATCTAGCGGTGTTTCTGTAATAATGAATTTAAATTAAAATAAAATATAACCTATTAAGTATAACTCATAATATCCTCTGTTTAAGTTTTGTTTTTAATGAGATTAACAGGTTGAAATACATGTTTTTAATTATAAGGTAGTTTTTATTAAAATTAAAGGCACACTATTGTGTAATTTTCACTAGATGGCGCTATTTCTAACATAAGGAGTTTAATATATGGTGTTAAGAAATGTGAAGGGTTAAAATGTTCCCTATATAAGCTCTGTAATCACCTGTTGATGCTATGCATGATTAAGGGAATTATTCCCGAAACGTTGCTACTGTTTGTACCTAAATAAATTTCTTCTTTTGAATCCTGGGTGCTGTGGAACTTCATTATACTGACATATGAGAGAGGATTGCAGTTCCCTCTGTACCACCGGTCACCAGGGAACCCTATTAAGGGCACAAGGAAACTAAGGTGCTGTTTGAGCATTGTTTGTTGCTATCCATTGCTGTTCTCACATATGTCTGAGGAGATTACACAGATGAGGTAAAACTTCAGCGAGAGAATGGCGTCTTTACTTTAGAAAATGTCCACCACAGCCTTGGCTCGTGCCTATCCCTGAACTAGATTATAATATTCAATATTTGGAAGTGACAAGCCTAATAAGTTCTTTGGTATAACAGCTTTAATATACCATTGTGTTTTGAAGGTTAGTATTGAGCTGTCTTATAAAATGATTTTTTATTTTTTTTAAATGTTCTTTCTCCAACATTGGTGTGTCCGGTCCACGGCGTCATCCATAACTTGTGGGAATATTCTCTTCCCCAACAGGAAATGGCAAAGAGCACAGCAAAAGCTGTCCATATAGTCCCTCCTAGGCTCCGCCCACCCCAGTCATTCTCTTTGCCGCTGAACAAGCAGCATCTCCACGGAGATGGTGAAGAGTATGTGGTGTTTAGTTGTAGTTTTTTATTCTACTATCAAGAGTTTGTTATTTTAAAATAGTGCTGGTATGTACTATTTACTCTGAAACAGAAAAGGATGAAGAGTTCTGTTTGTGAGAGGAGTATGATTTTAGCAGCAGTAACTAAAATCGGTTTCTGTTCCCACATAGGACTGTTGAGATGAGATAACTTCAGTTGGGGGGAACAGTTGGCAGACTTTTCTGCTTAAGGTATGACTAGCCATATTTCTAACAAGACTGTGTAATGCTGGAAGGCTGTCATTTCCCCTCATGGGGACCGGTAAGCCATTTTCTTAGTCTCAAACAGAATAAAGGGCTTAATATGGGCTATAAAACTGGTAGACACTTTTATGGGCTAGATCGATTGCTTTATTTGGGCATTTTATACAGCTTAATGTTGAAATTCACACTTTATAACTTGGGGAACGTTTTTTAACGTCAGGCACTGGTTTAGACACCTTCCCAGTCAGGAAGGGCCTTCTCTGTAGTAGGCAGAGCCTCATTTTCGCGCCATTACTGCGCAGTTACTTTTGAGAGCAGGACATGCAGCTGCATGTGTGTGGGTCTGGAAGTAGTTGAAAAGGTTCCTAGAAGGCTTCATTTGGTATCGTATACCCCCCTGGGTTTGGTAAAGTCGCAGCAAAGGCTGTAGCTGGGACTGTAGAGGGGTTAAAACTGTAAACGGCTCCGGTTTCCTCATTTTAAGGGTTAATTTGGGGTGCAATGCTTTGAATGCTTTAAGACACTGTGGTGAAAATTTGGTTAAATTTGAACATTTCCTTCACAGTTTTTCACATATTCAGTAAAAAAGTGTGCCCTGTTTAAAATTTAAAGAGACAGTAACGGTTTTGTTTTAAAACGGTTTTTTACTTTATTGACAAGTTTAAGCCTGTTTAACATGTCTGTGCCTTCAGATAAACTATGTTCTGTATGTATGGAAGCCAATGTGTCTCCCCCTTCAAAATTGTGTGATAATTGTGCCATAGCGTCCAAACAAAGTAAGGACAGTACTGCCACAGATAGTAAAGTTGCCCAAGATGATTCATCAGATGAAGGGAGTAGACATAGTTCTACATCATCTCCTTCTGTGTCTACAGCAGTTTTGCCCACGCAGGAGACCCCTAGTACTTCTAGCGCGCCAATGCTTGTTACTATGCAACAATTGACGGCAGTAATGGATAACTCGATAGCAAATATTTTATCCAAAATGCCTGCATTTCAGAGAAAGCGCGATTGCTCTGTTTTAAACACTGTAGAGCAGGAGGGCGCTGATGATAATTGCTCTGTCATACCCTCACACCAATCTGATGTGGCCATGAGGGAGGTTTTGTCAGATGGGGAAACTTCTGATTCAGGTAAAATTTCTCAACAGGCAGAACCTGATGTTGTGACATTTAAATTTAAATTAGAACATCTCCGCGCACTGCTTAAGGAGGTGCTATCTACTCTGGATGATTGTGACAACCTGGTCATTCCAGAAAAATTGTGCAAGATGGACAAGTTCCTAGAGGTTCCGGTGCACCCCGACACTTATCCTATACCCAAGCGGGTGGCGGACATAGTGAATAAGGAGTGGGAGAAGCCCGGCATACCTTTTGTCCCCCCTCCTATATTTAAAAAATTATTTCCTATGGTCGACCCCAGAAAGGACTTATGGCAGACAGTCCCTAAGGTCGAGGGGGCAGTTTCTTCACTAGCCAAGCGCACTACTATTCCTATCGAGGATAATTGTGCTTTCAAAGATCCTATGGATAAAAAATTGGAGGGTTTGCTTAAAAAGATTTTTGTACAGCAAGGTTACCTCCTGCAACCTATTTCGTGCATTATTCTTGTCACTACAGCAGCGTGGTTCTGGTTCGAGGAACTAGAAAAGTCGCTCAGTAGAGAGACTCCGTATGAGGAGGTTATGGACAGAATTCACGCACTTAAGTTAGCTAATTTCTTTATTTTAGATGCCGCTTTGCAGTTAGCTAGATTAGCGGTGAAAAATTCAGAGTTTGCAATTGTGGCGCGCAGAGCGCTCTGGCTAAAGTCTTGGTCAGCGGATGTATCTTCCAAGACAAAATTGCTTAATATCCCTTTCAAGGGTAAAACCCTTTTTGGGCCAGAATTGAAAGAGATTATCTCAGATATCACTGGGGGTAAGGGCCACGCCCTCCCACAAGATAGGCCTTTCAAGGCCAAGAATAAGTCTAATTTTCGTTCCTTTCGCAATTTCAGGAACGGTCCGGCCTCCAACTCTGCAGCCTCTAGACAAGAGGGTAATGCTTCACAAACCAAACCAGCTTGGAAACCCATGCAAGGCTGGAACAAGGGTAAGCAGGCCAAGAAGCCTGCTGTTGCTACCAAAACAGCATGAAGGAGTAGCCCCCGATCCGGGACCGGATCTAGTAGGGGGCAGACTCTCTCTCTTTGCTCAGGCTTGGGCAAGAGATGTTCAGGATCCCTGGGCACTAGAAATAGTCTCTCAGGGTTATCTTCTGGAATTCAAGGAACTACCCCCAAGGGGAAGATTCCACATGTCTCACTTATCTTCAAACCAAATAAAGAGACAGGCATTCTTACATTGTGTAGAAGACCTGTTAAAAATGGGAGTGATACACCTAGTTCCAACTGTGGAACAAGGAATGGAGTTTTACTCAAATCTGTTTGTAGTTCCCAAAAAAGAGGGAACTTTCAGACCAATTCTGGATTTAAAGATTCTAAACATATTTCTCAGAGTGCCATCGTTCAAAATGGAAACTATTCGAACGATTTTACCTACAATCCAGGAGGGTCAATTTATGACTACCGTGGATCTAAAGGATGCGTATCTACATATTCCTATCCACAAAGATCATCATCAGTTCCTAAGGTTCACCTTTCTGGACAAACATTACCAGTTTGTGGCTCTCCCATTCGGGCTAGCCACTGCTCCAAGGATTTTCACAAAGGTACTCGGGTCCCTTCTAGCGGTTCTAAGACCAAGGGGCATTGCAGTGGCACCTTACTTGGACGACATTCTGATACAAGCGTCGTCTCTTTCAAAGGCAAAGGCTCACACAGACATCGTTCTGGCCTTTCTCAGATCTCACGGGTGGAAGGTGAACATAGAAAAAAAGTTCCCTGTCTCCGTCGACAAGAGTTCCTTTCTTGGGGACAATAATAGATTCTTTAGAAATGAAGATTTTCCTGACAGATGTCAGAAAGTCAAAACTTCTAAACGCTTGTCAAGTTCTTCACTCTGTTCCACGACCTTCCATAGCTCAGTGCATGGAAGTAGTAGGGTTGATGGTTGCAGCAATGGACATAGTTCCTTTTGCGCAAATTCATCTAAGACCATTACAACTGTGCATGCTGAAACAGTGGAATGGGGACTATACAGACTTGTCTCCAGTGATTTAAGTAGATCAGAAGACCAGAGACTCACTCTGTTGGTGGCTAACCCAGGATCACCTGTCCCAGGGAATGAGCTTCCGCAGACCAGAGTGGGTCATCATCACGACCGACGCCAGTCTAGTGGGCTGGGGCGCGGTCTGGGACTCCCTGAAAGCTCAGGGTCTATGGTCTCGGGAAGAGTCTCTTCTCCCGATAAACATTCTGGAACTGAGAGCAATATTCAATACTCTCAGGGCTTGGCCTCAACTAGCAAAGGCCAGATTCATAAGATTCCAATCAGACAACATGACGACTGTTGCTTACATCAACCATCAGGGGGGAACAAGGAGTTCCCTGGCGATGAGAGAAGTGACCAAAATCATAAAATGGGCGGAGGATCACTCCTGCCACCTATCTGCGATCCACATCCCAGGAGTGGAAAACTGGGAGGCGGATTATCTGAGTCGTCAGACATTCCATCCGGGGGAGTGGGAACTCCACCCGGAGATATTTGCCCAGTTGACTCAATTATGGGGCATTCCAGACATGGATCTGATGGCGTCTCGTCAGAACTTCAAGGTTCCTTGCTACGGGTCCAGATCCTGGGATCCCAAGGCGACTCTAGTGGATGCATTAGTAGCGCCTTGGACCTTCAACCTAGCTTATGTGTTTCCACCGTTTCCTCTCATTCCCAGGCTGGTAGCCAGGATCAAACAGGAGAGGGCCTCGGTGATTTGGATAGCTCCTGCGTGGCCATGCAGGACTTGGTATGCAGACCTGGTGAATATGTCATCGGCTCCACCATGGAAGCTACCTTTGAGACAGGATCTTCTAGTACAGGGTCCATTCGAACATCCCAATCTAGTTTCTCTCCAGCTGACGGCTTGGAAATTGAACGCTTGATTTTATCTAAGCGTGGGTTTTCGGATTCTGTGATGGATACTCTGGTACAAGCCAGAAAACCTGTAACTAGAAAAATTTACCATAAAATATGGAAAAGATATATCTGTTGGTGTGAATCCAAGGGATTCTCATGGAGTAAGATCAAAATTCCTAGGATCCTTTCCTTTCTCCAAGAAGGTTTGGATAAGGGATTATCAGCGAGTTCTCTAAAGGGACAGATTTCTGCTTTATCTGTCTTGTTACACAAACGACTGGCAGCTGTGCCAGATGTTCAAGCTTTTGTTCAGGCTTTGGTCAGGATCAAGCCTGTTTACAGACCTTTGACTCCTCCCTGGAGTCTGAATTTAGTTCTTTCAGTTCTTCAAGGGGTTCCGTTTGAACCTCTACATTCCATAGATATCAAGATGTTATCTTGGAAAGTTCTGTTTTTGGTTGCTATTTCTTCTGCTAGAAGAGTTTCTGAGTTATCTGCTCTGCAGTGTAATCCGCCATATCTGGTGTTCCATTCAGATAAGGTTGTTTTGCGTACTAAGCCTGGTTTCCTTCCTAAGGTTGTTTCCAACAAGAATATTAACCAGGAAATAGTTGTGCCTTCTTTGTGTCCGAATCCAGTTTCAAAGAAGGAACGTTTGTTACACAATTTAGATGTAGTTCGTGCTTTAAAGTTCTATTTAGAAGCAACAAAGGATTTCAGACAAACGTCTTCTCTGTTTGTCGTTTATTCTGGCAAGAGGAGAGGTCAAAAAGCTACTGCTACCTCTCTTTCCTTTTGGCTGAAAAGCATCATCCGATTGGCTTACGAGACTGCCGGACGGCAGCCTCCCGAACGCATCACAGCTCACTCTACTAGGGTGGTGGCTTCCACATGGTCCTTCAAGAACGAGGCTTCTGTTGATCAGATATGTAAGGCAGCGACTTGGTCTTCCCTGCACACTTTTGCCAAATTCTACAAATTTGATACTTTTGCTTCTTCGGAGGCTATTTTTGGGAGAAAGGTTTTGCAAGCCGTGGTGCCTTCTGTTTAGGTAACCTGATTGGCTCCCTCCCTTCATCCGTGTCCTAAAGCTTTGGTATTGGTTCCCACAAGTTATGGATGACGCCGTGGACCGGACACACCAATGTTGGAGAAAACAGAATTTATGCTTACCTGATAAATTACTTTCTCCAACGGTGTGTCCGGTCCACTGCCCGCCCTGGTTTTTTAATCAGGTTTGATGAATTTCTTTCTTTAACTACAGTCACCACGGCACCCTATGGTTTCTCCTGTTTTTCTCCTGTCCGTCGGTCGAATGACTGGGGTGGGCGAAGCCTAGGAGGGACTATATGGACAGCTTTTGCTGTGCTCTTTGCCATTTCCTGTTGGGGAAGAGAATATTCCCACAAGTTATGGATGACGCCGTGGACCGGACACACCGTTGGAGAAAGTAATTTATCAGGTAAGCATAAATTCTGTTTTTTGGGGGGTTTCTAATCACATGGCATTCTATATTACTGGGGTCTGTGGCTACACCTGTCATCATTCAGCCTGACTGTCAACTATTCTTACTTGTGCTGCACAGAAAGGCCCACATGCAATGTTAGAGAGAAAGCTCACAGCATGCATATGAAACTAAAATCCCTTGGAGCAGATAATAAACCTGTTCATTTAGGTTTATTTTTGTATTTGAAAAAGGTGTCTGTGCTCTTTGAATCCGCAACCCATTGCTCTCAAGATCATGCCCCTTTGTGATGAGCCCACAGGAACAGAAGACTACATTTTCTTATAGATATATAGATCTATATTTAACAAATTTTATCCACCACACAAAATGGTTCTGTGGGAACACGTTAAAAGGGGAGAAACATTTACAGTACAACGTCCCTTTAAGGAGCTCAGGGCATAGTGACATAAAAATACAAATTAAGCCTTTATTAGGGTATTATATTCAAAGCATAGAAATATAGTATGTATTGCATGCTGGTGTGGAACATCCTTAAAGGGACATTGTACACTAGATGTTTCTTTACATAAATGTTTTGTAGATGATTCATTTATATAAAAGATAGCAAAAAGGAAAATCCAAAAATGAAGGTGCTAATATAAAATCTTCAATCCTTTATTATAGTATCGTAAAAACAGCAATTCTCAGTAAAACAAGCAAGTGTGTTCAGGCCACATCGTCTTGCGCGTTTCAGCTATTACAGCCGTACTCATAGACATAACACGTGTCTGACTAAAACCATTCTTATATATCATATACAATTAGAATCACCTGAACATCATTTGGTTTTTAACTCTTAGTGATATTCTTATATCACACTATTTAGTAATATGTTATTTACCTTTGCTAATGCTTCAAGTTATTGCAAAAATATATATAAAACGCGGTTACACTAACAATGAGCATACGTTAAATAGTGTTATTTCTATTTCTCTAAGACATGTGCAAATATCACACAAATGTTATGAATATTCTTATTTCTAATCCATTCCATATTGATATAACACTTATAAAAACATATCTATTTAAGTTGATTATTTTATATGGAGTTTTGTTTGTGTCTTGTTTGTGTCTTTAAAATCTCTCTTCTACTATAACATTTACCTGTAACTCTTAATACCTGAATACATAAATGGTTAATCTTCATATTCCCATATGTATAGTATATGTCTATCTACTGACCATTAACTTAATACCACATTTAAAATTATATCGATCTGTGCATATATTATTTTAATTTTATCATTTCCAATAATTGGTTAAATCAAACATTGAATTCAATCCAAATGAGATTCTTGTATCCATTGTAAATATCCAGTATATTTCTTTTTTATTTAATTTTTTTTCAATGTCCCCGCCTCTATCATTGGGGGTAATTATTTCAATGATATTCCAAGAAAATGTTTCTAGATTTCTATCATGCATCTCTATGAAATGCTTGGCTATTGGTGTCATTTTCTCATCCTGTTTTTTATTTGCTGATTGTGATGTGATACTATTTAGGTGTTCTCTGATTCTTACTCTGGTCTCACGTGTAGTTTTTCCAATGTACTGCAGGTGGCACTCTTTGCAAGTTATGAGGTATACTACATTTGTGTTTCTACAGTTTACACATTGTTTTGTTTCAAATTCTTTTCTTGTCACACTAGAGCTGAACTTTATACCAATAGTTACACATTTACATGCCTTACATTGTGTATACCCACATTCATGTGTCCCTTTTACCTCTTGCCAAGATCTACTTATATTCTGTTTTTTTCGCACTGTAGGTGAGATAAGGTTACCTATAGTTTTACCTCTCCTATATGAGAACCTACAGTTTCTTTTTGTGATCTGTTGTAATTTTTCATCCGCTGTCTGGAGGCAGTGAGAACAACCGAACAGTGTTAGAGAAGAAGCAGAGGAGGTAAAGCCCTTAATATAGCCCTTTTACCGACTGTCCACATTGAGCCTATGATGAAGATATAATGAGATTATACCATATTATATAGGAATGAGTATTTGCTTATTATTATTGCATGACTGTCTACAGATATACAGGACATTGGAACATTTTTTGTTTATCTTGATCCATTTATATAGCCCATCTGGGAGTGTTTTGTAACAATGTATAGTTTTGCTTATTTTTAAATAACATTGTGCTGATTTTCAGACTCATAACCAAGCCCCTAAGTATTAGAAGTATACTGATGTCTACAGACTTCAGATTGCTTCTGTTTGTATAATGGGTCTTTTCATATGAAGTGGAGGGGGGAAGGTCTGCTCTCAACCCCTTTTCAGTGGGTGTCCCAGGCTAACAACAGTACTAAATATGGAGCTTCTAAGTAAGGGCTCGTTTCCATTGAGCTGTAATTCGGTTTGCGTGCACTCGCAAACCAATAAATATGCTGTCGGAAGCAATATCGTTATCGATTGCTTCCAACGGCCCGTTATAACCCAATTTCAGCAACAGGACTCTGGCTGCCGAAAACATTATTGTGTTCCATATAAAGTATAGGATGCCACTAATCTTTATATAATACCCGGTTTCCAATGCCCGCGCAAACCATAAATACACTGTCAGAGGCTGCCGATACACTAACAAAAATTACACCCAGCTCAACTAGGTGTAAAACAGGAAAAAGGTGCTCTTTGAGACCTTTTTCCCATTGAAATCTAACCCGACACTTAAAAACCCCGTTATCCGCCATCCCCCCACATTGCAATTTATAATAAATGTATTAACCTCTAAACCGCCATGCCCTACAATGCAAACTATCTATTACATCTATTAACTCTCTAATCCGCAATGCCCCCACAACGCAAACTATCTATTTAAACTATTAACCCCTAATCCGCCGTTAACCCACATCGCAATTAACCTAATAAATCTTTTAACCCCTAAACCGCCAAACCCCATTACATAAATTAAAATAATCCTAAATTATAATTAAAATAAAAAAAGCTAACATTACTTAAAAAATAAAAAAACAAAGTTTAAATTAAGCTAACATTACAGAAAATAAAGTCTAACATTACAGAAAATAATAAACAAAATAATAAAAAATACAAAAATTAAACCTAATCCCTATGAAAATACAAAAGATCCTCCAAAATAAAAACACCCCCTAATCTAATACTAAACTACCAATAGCCCTTAAAAGGGCCTTTTGTAGGGCATTGCCCTAAGTTTTACCTTTAAAAAAAACTAAGTTCCCCCTAACAGTAAATGCCCCACCTACCAAACCCCCCAAAATAGAAAGGGGCATTTGTATGGCCATTAAAAGTACATTCAGGTCTATTTCAGTGCCCAAATCTTTAAAAAAAAAAAAAAAAAAAAAAGCCTAACTCTAACCCCCAGATAGGTACTTACGGTTTCTGCAGTCCAGCGGTGAAGTCTTCTTCCAAGCGGCCGCTTTGGTAGCTTACGGCTCCATTTTTAACGGCTCAATGGAAGCGAGCCCTATGTTTTTTAAACATAGTAGTGTCTATTACATGCAGTTATATGAAAATTGATGAATACTGTCCCTTTAATTTGTAATGGATCTAAAACACTGTCGAAATAAAAATATATATATATCATTTTTACTTATCAATGAGGTTAGTTTGCATTACATAAACTGATGTAACAAATTAAATCCACTTGTATAAGAAATCACAGATGTATAGTGGTTGGTAAAAGGCTAAAAAATATCTGACACCCTTTACTTTTAAGTCTATTTGTGAGTTTTTGCTTGCAATTTCACATAACTACTATATAAAAAAATAACTATTTTTGTTTTAGCACCCCATAATAAGACTATTTAGCATGTACTGAACGAGTGAATGAAACCCAATGTATTAAGTCTTAAATAAATATTGTGCAATAAATGACCTCTTTATTTCCTATACTCTGAGTGCTTTCAGTATCTAAGAAAATAGTAAGTTGTATTTCACTAGACTGAGAATTTATATTAGTTTTATGACTAATTATATGTGATTGTGTGGATTTAAAAAAAATGTTAATTCTAATATTTGTGTGACATGAATAAAAATAGCCTGACTGATATTTCAGCAAAGCAGCATATTTTATTTCTTTGTTGATTGTTACATCTAGGGGAGGATAGTTAAGAATCTATTCCAGTATTCTGATTTTTGAAAACAGATGTTCCTGTCTTGAATACAGTTACTATTCATTTTAATGGAGGCGTGTTCCTGTCCTCCAATAGACAGAGCTGGGGCTTTGCTAAAATGCAGCCCTTGGATGCATTCAAATCCCACCCTTGACTTTACTCCTATCCCACTAAGGGCTAGATTACGAGTAGAGCTCCAACTGTTGCGATTACTTGAGCTCAATTGAATTTAACGTGCATTGGGATAGCACAACTTCAGAGCTCTGGTTAACTGTTATGCAAGACAAAAAAGTGTCACAAAACACATAGCAAAAACGTATTAAAGTACAGTTACACTCATAATAACACTATCTCCTCTCGTTTGCTCTCTCTCTCCTCTCGTTTGCTCTCTCTCTCCTCTCATCTGCTCTCTCCTCTCTTTTGCTGTCTCTCTCCCTCTCTTTTGCGCTCTCTCCCCCTCTCTTTTGCGCTCTCTCCCCCTCTCTTTTGGGCTCTCTCCCCCTCTCTTTTGCGCTCTCTCCCCCTCTCTTTTGGGCTCTCTCCCCCCCTCTCTTTTGTGCTCTCTCCCCACTCTCTTTTGCGCTCTCTCCCCCTCTCTTTTGCGCTCTCCCCCCTCTCTTTTGTGCAATCTCCCCCCTCTCTTTTGTGCAATCTCCCCCCTCTCTTTTGTGCACTCACCCCCCCTCTCTTTTGTGCACTCTTCCCCCCTCTCTTTTGTGCTCTCTCCCCCTCTTTTTTGTGCTCTCTCCCTCCTCTCTTTTGCTGTCTCTCTCCCCCCTCTCTTTTGCTGTATCTCTCCCCCCTCTCTTTTGCTGTCTCTCTCCCTCCTCTCTTTTGCTGTCTCTCTCCTCCCTTTCTTTTGCGCTCTCTCCCCCTCTCTTTTGCGCTCTCTCCCCCTCTCTTTTGTGCTCTCTCCCCCCTCTATTTTGTGCAATCTCCCTCCTCTCTTTTGTGCACTTTCCCCCCTCTCTTTTGTGCACTCCCCCCCTTTCTTTTGTGCTCTCTCCCCCCTCTCTTTTGTGCTCTCTTTTGTGCTCTCTCTCCCCTCTCTTTTGCTGTCTCTCTCCCTCTCTTTTGCTCTCTCTCTTCCCGCTCTCTCTCCTCTCGTTTGCTCTCTCTCTTCTTTCGTTTGCTTTCTCTCTCTCCACTCTTTTGCTCTCTCTCCCCCTCTCTTTTGTGCTCTCTCCCCCTCTGTTTTGTGCTCTCTCCCCCTCTCTTTTGCGCTCTCTCCCCCTCTCTTTTGCGCTCTATCCCCCTCTCTTTTGTGCTCTCTCCCCCCCCCTCTTTTTTGTGCTCTCTCCCTCTCTCTTTTGTGCTCTCTCCCCCCTCTCTTTTGTGCTCTCTCCCCCTCTCTTTTGCACTCACTCCCCCTCTCTTTTGCGCTCTCTCCCCCTCTCTTTTGCGCTCTCTCCCCCTCTCTTTTGCGCTTTCTCCCCCTCTCTTTTGCTGTCTCTGTCCCCCTCTCTTTGGCTGTCTCTCCCCCCCTCTCTTTTGCTGTCTCTTCCCCCCTCTCTTTTGCTGTCTCTCTCCCTCCTCTCTTTTACTGTCTCTCTCCCTCCTCTCTTTGCTGTCTCTCTCTCCCTCTCTTTTACTGTCTCTCTCCCTCCTCTCTTTTGCTGTCTCTCTCCACCCTCTCTTTTGCTGTCTCTCTCCCCCTCTCTCTTTTGCTGTCTTTCTCTCCCTCTCTATATCCCCCCTCCTCTGCTCTCTCTATCCACCCTCTTCTGCTCTCTCTATCCACCCTCTTCTGCTCTCTCTATCCCCCCTCTTTAGAGCTCTCTGTCTCTCTGCATCTGGCCCCGCCCGCGCCACACCCAGCCCTGCCCATGTCACGCCCGACCGTGTCCACATCACACCATCCGGCCACGCCAACTCCACCACACGACGCCAGGTCAGTTGAAAGGCCAGGTGTGTTTGTCCTTGCACGCAGTCTCTGCTGCCCATGACAGCTGCGGACAAACACACTTGGCCTTTTATTATATAGGATATTCCTATATATATATATATATATATATATACATACACCAAAATACCATCAGATATATGTATAAATATGTATTTATGATAAAATAGAACATATTCTGCTATGTGAAGAACATTGGAATGTGAAATATTAATATTTTAGTGTCGGGTTAGCACACTTGAGAGCAGTAATTTGGAAATCTTTGGTTACTAGTCTAAACTTGAAAGGGCCTATGTTAAGAAAAAATCTTACATGCTAAATCTAAATGTGGGACTCTTCCTTTACTATTTTAAATTCAGATACCCTTAGGCCTAGGGCTGTAAAATTACACTAGCCCTGAAATTCCAGTGGGCAAATACAAACTAGCTTTTTCTATATTTAAACACATTAAACACTTTGAATACATTGTACAATCATAAAATTGAGCTTATTTTTCCAACCTCTAGTCATGAGTGCTGTCATGTTACAACCTAGCTTGTAGCTGTGTTTGCACATGTGCAGCAACTCTCCTTCAGATACCTGCAGTGTAACCTAAGCTCCAATATGGCAGCACCCATAATTAAATGGAAGGCCATGTCTCTTTAAAACTATTACTTATTAATCTGCTATCTATCGGCTAGATTTGGAGTTTTGTCGGTAACGACCCGAAAAACTAACGCCCGCGTTTTACTGGCCGCACCATAAAAATAACTCTGGTATCGAGAGTCCACATAAAGGCTGCGTTAGGCTCCAAAAAAGGAGCGTAGAGCATTTTTAACGCAGCTTCAACTCTCGATACCAGAGTTGCTTACGGACGCGGCCAGCCTCAAAAACGTGCTCGTGCACGATATCCCCATAGGAAACAATGGGGCTGTTTGAGCTGAAAAAAAACCTAACACCTGCAAAAAAGCCGCGTTCAGCTCCTAACGCAGCCCCATTGTTTCCTATGGGGAAACTCTTCCTACGTCTGCACCTAACACTCTGATCGGAACAGCCAATAGAATGCAAGCTCAATCTGATTGGCTGATTGGATCAGCCAATCGGATTGAACTTGATTCTGATTGGCTGATTCTATCAGCCAATCAGAATATTCCTACCTTAATTCCGATTGGCTGATAGAATCCTATCAGCCAATCGGAATTCGAGGGACGCCATCTTGGATGACGTCCCTTAAAGGAACCGTCATTCGTCGGGAGACGCCAGAAGAAGAGGATGGATCCGCGTCGGCTGCTTCAAGATGGACCCGCTCCGCACCGGATGGAAGAAGATAGAAGATGCCGCTTGGAAGAAGATGGTTGCCGGTACGGATGTCCTCTTCTTGCCGGATAGGAGGAAGACTTTGGAGCCTCTTCTGGACCTCTTCAGCACCGGATGCCAGGACGGATCGGTGATACCTGGTGAGGTGAAGACAAGGTAGGAAGATCTTCAGGGGCTTAGTGTTAGGTTTATTTAAAGGGGGTTTGGGGTAGATTAGGGGTATGTGGGTGGTGGGTTGTAATGTTGGGGGGGGGTATTGTATGTTTTTTTTTACAGGCAAAAGAGCTGATTTTCTTGGGGCATGTCCCACAAAGGGCCCTGTTCAGGGCTGGTAAGGTAAAAGAGCTTTTAACTTTATTAATTTAGAATAGGGTAGGGCATTTTTTTATTTTGGGGGTCTTTGTTATTTTATTAGGGGGCTTAGAGTAGGTGTAATTAGTTTAAAATTGTTGTAATATTTTTCTGATGTTTGTAAATATTTTTTTATTTTTTGTAACTTAGTTCTTTTTTATTTTTTGTACTTTAGTTAGTTTATTTCATTGTAGTTATTTGTAGGAATTGTATTTAATTTATTTATTGATAGTGTAGTGTTAGGTTTTATTGTAGGTAATTGTAGGTAGTTTATTTAATTAATTTATTGATAGTGTAGTGTTAGGTTTAATTAGAACTTAGGTTAGGATTTATTTTACAGGTAATTTTGTTATTATTTTAACTAGGTAACTATTAAATAGTTCTTAACTATTTAATAGCTATTGTACCTGGTTAAAATAAATACAAAGTTGCCTGTAAAATAAATATTAATCCTAAAATAGCTACAATGTAATTATAATTTATATTGTAGCTATATTAGGATTTATTTTACAGATAAGTATTTAGCTTTAAATAGGATTAATTTATTTAATAAGAGTTAATTAATTTCGTTAGATTAAAATTATATTTAAGTTAGGGGGGTGTTAGTGTTAGGGTTAGACTTAGCTTTAGGGGTTAATCCATTTATTATAGTAGCGGTGAGCTCCGGTCGGCAGATTAGGGGTTAATAATTGAAGTTAGGTGTCGGCGATGTTAGGGAGGGCAGATTAGGTTTTAATACTATTTATGATAGGGTTAGTGAGGCGGATTAGGGGTTAATACATTTATTATAGTAGCGGTGCGGTCCGCTCGGCAGATTAGGGGTTAATCAGTGGAGGCAGGTGTCGGCGACGTTGAGGGGGGCAGGTTAGGGGTTAATAAATATAATATAGGGGTCGGCGGTGTTAGGGGCAGCAGATTAGGGGTACATAGCTATAATGTAGGTGGCTGCGCTTTGCGGTCGGCAGATTAGGGGTTAGTTATTGTAAGTAGCTGGCGGCGACGTTGTGGGGGGCAGGTTAGGGGTTAATAATTATAATACAGGGGTCGGCGGGGTTAGGGGCAGCAGATTAGGGGTACATAGGGATAATTTAGCTGGCGGCGCTTTGCGGTCGGCAGATTAGGGGTTAAAAAAATTTAATCGAGTGGCGGCGATGTGAGGGGACCTCGGTTTAGGGGTACATAGGTAGTTTATGGGTGTTAGTGTACTTTAGAGTACAGTAGTTAAGAGCTTTATGAACCGGCGTTAGCCCAGAAAGCTCTTAACTACTGACTTTTTTCTGCGGCTGGAGTTTTGTCGTTAGATGTCTAACGCTCACTTCAGAAACGACTCTAAATACCGGAGTTAGGAAGATCCCATTGAAAAGATAGGATACGCAATTGACGTAAGGGGATCTGCGGTATGGAAAAGTCGCGGCTGAAAAGTGAGCGTTAGACCCTATTTTGAGTGACTCTAAATACCGGCGGTAGCCTAAAACCAGCGTTAGGAGCCTCTAACGCTGGTTTTCACGGCTACCGCCAAACTCCAAATCTAGGTCTTAGTTCTCTGGCAGATATGAAAAAAATTAACGTGTTCAGTACAGGAACATCCAATCTGAAATATTATGGCTATATAAGCACAAGCAAAAAACTGGAAAGGAACCGCTGTGTTAAAAGCAAATAAATTTTATTAGAACATGAGTTTAAAAACGGATAGCATCCCAAACAAAAAGGCGGACAGGATAGCTAACATGTTTCGGCCATTTTGGCCGTAATCATAGCAATGATTACGGCCAACATGGCCGAAACATGTTAGCTATCCTGTCCGCCTTTTTGTTTGGGATGCTATCCGTTTTTAAACTCATGTTCTAATAAAATTTAAAATGATAAAAGAGAATATAAGGGAAGGGCTAAAACAAAGCCAAAGGTATCAATCACTTAAAATAAATATACATTTATTAAAACATACAACACATAAAAGGGACGTCTTCCCCAAATAGCACTATATAAAATAGGTATTAAAAATTATACACTGGTTAGACACTAAAACTAGTTATCCTTTAACATGGACCAAGGAATTTGATTTAGACCGCTACGTATAAAATCTATTGCACACTATGTATAAATTTTATTGCACACTATGTTTAAACGTAAAAGGCTCTCTAATAGACAATACACAGGTATAAAATTAGTTATAGAGGATAAAGTCTAAACATAGTTGAAAATAATACCACCAAGCTGCCAATCAAAAAATGAGGTAGAACTGCCGATAAAAAGTAATTTGAATGTTCCACACTTCCTTAGAAGAAATTGATACCCAGCATACTGTCAGAGGTAATACAAATTAAGTTCTTTTCAATTTACTTTACCCACGATCTCCTGATCGTATGCGGTTCACCTTCCCTGTTCGGTATCCTCCTCGAGTGGATCCGACTGGGGGTTTTCAGCGTCTGACGTCACTGAATAGAGTTCCGGTAGAGGGAAGAGGCCAGAACTTTGCGCTTATTTTAAATTTCACAGGCGCGGTTCTCTCACATCCACCCTGCACTTAGTGCTTGATGCACGCAAGGGTATAGACAGGTGTTGTAGATAGATGGGCACTGTGGTGAATATTCAGACTTCATTCAAACCACAGACCATAACAGAGATAATCCAGATAGGAAATCAAGTTCCAATACTTATAACCCGGGTTAAGTTTAAGGAATCCAAAAGGTACAGATTATTGCATATAAATAAATGCCAAAGGGTAGTCCTGCCAACACAGCGACGCATTTCGCCCTCTTATGGGCTTTATCAAGATAGTGATGGCAAGTCTGAATATCTTTATTTAAAGGGGTATCTTCAATTTGATTGGTGCTGGTTTAGATTGGCAATTTCTCTTAAGGTGGTATTTTGGCTCTTATCTGCAGCTTCTTCTTAAGGTGGTATTTTGATATTTCAATAGTGCATCATAGACAAACCTTAGTGCATCTATACAACTATAATTGCTCTATTTCATAATAGAAACCCTAAATGGATTATCTATTCCCAATAAGGATGAACTTGGATTCGTGTATAGTAATAACTCAAATATATTTTAAATCTCATGTTTCAAACATATATGAATATAGATACAGCTAGTATATAACTAGCATCAAAAGTGCAAACATATAAATACAAGATTTTCTGTGATAATATTTAAAGTGCAACGTGAATAGATATAAATAAATTAAATTAACTTTAATTAAAATATAAAATTGTATTTGTGGTAATCTTACTCAAACAAAAAAGGGGAAAGATCCAATTCCGAATTAAGCCCTTTGGGGTATAAAGTATCATACTTATAAATGTATTCAGCCTCCCTTATTAGGAGCATCTTTTCAATATTTCCACCCCTCCAATGATTTTTTATCTTGTGTATCCCCCAATATTTTAAGTCCCTAGTGTTACCCCCGTGAACTTCCTTAAAGTGCTTGTATAAATGTGTGTCTTCTTTCTCTTTTTCTATACATAAAAGATGTTCCCTTATTCTATCCCGGAGACTTCGTTTAGTCTCTCCGAAATAGAATAAATTACATGTGCATCTAAGTACATAAATAACATTCTTGTGGGTGCATTTTATTAATTCCTTAATCGTGATATCTTCACCTAAATTATTTATCCTGAGACTTTTTAATTTGGAGCTATGTGTACACACTTTACAAGTGTAGCAAGGGAAATATCCTGCTATCCTCTTTCCCTCCAGGTCTAACTGTTTGGTCTTTCTAATTTTATGGCGTATTTCACTAGGAGCCAAAATGGTTTTGAAATTCTTAGCTTTTTTAAAGATAAAGGTTGGTTTGTCCGCCAGCTGACCACCTATAATATTATCTTCCTTCAATAAGTGCCAATTTCTCTTTATAATTTTTTTAATTAGATAGTGGTCTGCATTATAGTCTGTTACAAAGGGAACAATAATTTTATCTGCTTTGGTAGGTTCTCTCATTCTATAGCTCAACAGGTCGTCCCTATTTTTCTTTTTTGCTTTCTGTATTGCTTCTGAGATATTATTTTCTTCATAACCCTTTACAGCGAATTTTTCTGCTAACCTCACTACCTGCCTTTCAAAGTCCTCGACTCTTGAACAGTTCTTTCTAATGCGTAGGCTCTGGCCAAAGGGGATGTTGTTCTTCCATAATTTCAAATGACAGCTATCCGCATGTAGCAAATTATTACAATCCACCTCTTTGAAATGGGTTTGTGTTTCCAATTTCTCATTTATCACCATAATCTCCAAATCTAGAAACACCACTTTTTCTTTACTATAGTGACTTATAAATTTAAGGCCGTAGTCATTAACGTTCATCTCCTCAAATAGCTTAACCAACCCTTGTTCAGGTCCCTTCCATACTATTAATAGGTCATCTATATAACGCTTATAGAGTACGAGGTTTGCACCGAGATCTCTTCTATTGAAAAAACTTTCTTCCCAAACACCCATAAAGAGGTTTGCATAACTCGGTGCAAACCTTGTACCCATCGCGGTCCCTTCTATTTGTAGGAAGAATTTGTTGTCAAACACAAAATAATTATGCTCCAATATATACTTAATATTATTTAAAATGAATTTTTTCTGATCATCCTTCATATTGGAGTCTTTTTCTAGATAATGTCTGACAGCATTAAGGCCATGTTCATGCTTAATTATAGTATATAATGACGACACGTCACAGGTCGCCATTATCATTATTTATATCTATTCACGTTGCACTTTAAATATTATCACAGAAAATCTTGTATTTATATGTTTGCACTTTTGATGCTAGTTATATACTAGCTGTATCTATATTCATATATGTTTGAAACATGAGCTTTAAAATATATTTGAGTTATTACTATACACGAATCCAAGTTCATCCTTATTGGGAATAGATAATCCATTTAGGGTTTCTATTATGAAATAGAGCAATTATAGTTGTATAGATGCACTAAGGTTTGTCTATGATGCACTATTGAAATATCAAAATACCACCTTAAGAAGAAGCTGCAGATAAGAGCCAAAATACCACCTTAAGAGAAATTGCCAATCTAAACCAGCACCAATCAAATTGAAGATACCCCTTTAAATAAAGATATTCAAACTTGCCATCACTATCTTGATAAAGCCCATAAGAGGGCGAAACGCGTCGCTGTGTTGGCAGGACTACCCTTTGGCATTTATTTATATGCAATAATCTGCACCTTTTGGATTCCTTAAACTTAACCCGGGTTATAAGTATTGGAACTTGATTTCCTATCTAGATTATCTCTGTTATGGTTTGTGGTTTGAATGAAGTCTGAATATTCACCACAGTGCCCATCTATCTACAACACCTGTCTATACCCTTGCGTGCATCAAGCACTAAGTGCAGGGTGGATGTGAGAGAACCGCGCCTGTGAAATTTAAAATAAGCGCAAAGTTCTGGCCTCTTCCCTCTACCGGAACTCTATTCAGTGACGTCAGACGCCGAAAAACCCCAGTCGGATCCACTCGAGGAGGATACCGAACAGGGAAGGTGAACCGCATACGATCAGGAGATCGTGGGTAAAGTAAATTGAAAAGAACTTAATTTGTATTACCTCTGACAGTATGCTGGGTATCAATTTCTTCTAAGGAAGTGTGGAACATTCAAATTACTTTTTATCGGCAGTTCTACCTCATTTTTTGATTGGCAGCTTGGTGGTATTATTTTCATCTATGTTTGGACTTTATCCTCTATAACTAATTTTATACCTGTGTATTGTCTATTAGAGAGCCTTTTACGTTTAAACATAGTGTGCAATAAAATGTATACATAGTGTGCAATAGATTTTATACGTAGCGGTCTACATCAAATTCCTTGGTCCATGTTATAGGATAACTAGTTTTAGTGTCTAACCAGTGTATAATTTTTAATACCTATTTTATATAGTGCTATTTGGGGAGACGTCCCTTTTATGTGTTGTATGTTTTAATAAATGTATATTTATTTTAAGTGATTGATACCTTTGGCTTTGTTTTAGCGCTTCCCTTATATTCTCTTTTATCATTTTAAATCTATCTTGTGACAACTATAGGGATATTGTCATTTAGGGGGAGTTTGGTATCTCTTTGTCCTAGCGCACCTTAAACCCATATTTTATTCTAATAAAATTTATTTGCTTTTAACACAGCGGCTGTCAATCCAGGATTTCCATTTGGAGCCCCTCCTCCCCCCCCCGCCGCAAGCACGTCATTGGAGACGTCGAGTGGAGCCTCGGTTTGGTGCAGTGAGGAAGCGTGCACTACAGGAATGCCGGATGGAAGCTGTGGGACCAACGCAGTGTATCATAGGTCCCTGAACAGCGCCGGAGCATAAGTTGTCCTGGGGTATGTGCAAACGCGACTTTGATTCATCAGGTATCTGATTCCCTGCATTGAAGGTGGGGGGGAGTTGTCTTGTCTTGGAGCTTTAATACTACAGGTATTTGATACCATTGTACAGACTGTTTATCTAGAGTTCCTGAGAATATTGATTTGGCAATATCCTATACGTATGCATATGTTTTTTACACAGCTTTGTGTCTACCTTCTTCTGTGACTATATAAGCACAAGGCCAGCCTACAAAAGACTCCTTTTACAAAAGCGAGTAATCATATCAGATATTTGGGTATCAAAATTAGCAGGAATCCCAATGAATGGTACATTGAATTATGTATCATTGTGGGCGGAAATTAAAAAAGATCTGGAGACTTCCGGTAGGCAGAGGAAGTGAGCAGACGCATCTCACAACAGCTCCGTACCTCGGAGAAAAGTCGGGATCAAAAACTTAAAAAATCCCTGCTCAGCCCCACACAGCTGACTTGCCGGGAGCATACAACCCTCGCCGGCTGCCTATCGAAGTGTGCAGGACTTACAACTTTTGTCCTGGCCGCCGGAAAGTACAGAGCGCACAGCACAACGGACCTGGAGACGCCATCTTTGGTATACTCAGGCCTGCCTAAGGCGCACTACACGCAGAGGAGAGATCCGCAGCAGGAGAAGGGAGGAGAGGTAGCACTCAACCGAGGTGCCGACCCTGCATCACGCCCTGGTGTGAGCCGCAGATTTTATAAGTAGCTGCGCCTGACAGGGGTGAGTTGTGAGGAGTTTGGTGTAAAGGGTGTACCGGCACTAAATATACGGCTGCTCAAGCTACACTTTAAACACACGTGGGCCTGCCAGTGCATAAGGTTTCCTCGCTTGGGCACCACTTGTCTGCACCCCCCAAAAAAAAAAAAAAAACTGAGTGGCCTAGACAGACGCCATACTTGGCGTAGTGACAAAACCTGGGGGGAAAATTCAGCAGCCTGCTGAGGTGTGGGTGAGAAGGGTGTGGAAGACGACCATTTACCTGCCAAGCCCCAAGTACCTTCATACTAAAAAGGGTTAATTGGGGACCAGCATATTCAGATCTGTGATAAATTTTGCACTCCTGTAGTGTGTTCTGATAGCGGCCTAACCTCACACACCACCACGTGGCTTATACCATAGCTGCCATCCTAGTGCTAGCAGCAGAGGGAAAGTAAAATAAAAGATATAGAGTACAAAAAACTATTATATGCTCTCTACTTATCTGTCTATCTATGAGAGTGGATAAATACTTTCAGAGACTCTCTCCTACAGTTACAACCAAAATGAGCCAAAAAGCAAAAACTGCAGCGCGCCGGAAAAACACACTGCTGATATACATGCAGAGTCTAGCCAGACCTCGGAACCCCCTATTATACAAGCTGGAGACCATTCAGTGTTACTGCAGGAGCTGAAATCTTTTTTTTCTTTTTACCAAAAATGGACTCACTGCAAACTGGAGTGGATACTTTGACCAGCAAGGTGCGACAGTTCTCCACTCGTCTTGGTGAGGCGGAAAATCGCATATCAGAAGTGGAGGATAGACAGACAACTGCTGATACCTCACTGAGACAACTCCGCAAAGAAAACCAACACCTACAAGATTTGGAGAACAGAAGCAGACGCAATAACCTGCGTATAGTAGGAGTACCTGAGACAGTGAAAGGGAAAGACTTGTTAGAATTTACCGCCCTGACCTTCCCTAAATTGCTGGGCCTTTCTCCAGATATTTTACCTATTGATGTAGAGAGAGCTCACCGTGTGGGCCCGGAGCGCACCCTGGAGCATGCTAAAATAAAACCAAGACAAGTAATACTCAAGTGTTTAAATTTTCAAGAAAAACTCAAAATCCTTAGAGCTTATAGAATGCATAAAGAGGTGCTGTATGAAGGTTCTAGGCTACTCCTCTTCCAGGATTATTCGGCTGAAGTTTCCAAGCAAACAAAAAAGTTTTTGCACCTTTCTGTTCCCGCCTGCTTGAACAGGGCCGCCAGGTAGCACTTTTGTTTCCTGCCAAGCTTCGACTTTTTTGGAATCTTCCATTCCCCCAAAGCGTTGCAACTTTATCTGACCACGGAGGAGAGACTAGCTAATACCTGAGATCCTGCTGATACCAATCAGGGGATATTTACCCCTTAATATGGCCTTTAAATGGCTAGGAAAATCTCTCCTTTTTCTTCTCCCCCCTTCAATTTTCTGGAAGGGGGCATACGCTGGAAACAGACGGGAGATGTCCGCTTCCTCCTCGTGGAAAGGATGGACTCAGTGACTCTGCAGAATGTGTCTTATTTGCACGTGAGAATACACAAATTGTTTCCTATAAATTTACCATTGATGGTTATTATCTGTTCTATGTTTATACCCTATTGTTTGTGTGGCTGGGTATGCTAACATCTTTCAGGATTGCTCTCAAGACTCAGGGAGCGGCTAGAGCCCTTTTCTCTCGCTGGCTCCTGTCGCACTATTGTGCACTGCACAACCCGTACCCTGGGACTGAAAGCAAACTGGGGGTAGGGGGTGGTGTTTTAAATGGGAATGTTATACTTCAATTTTCTAATGTGTTATGTAGTTTGGTTGCTACTTATATATTGCCCTGGAGAGATCTTATTTGCCTATCCTTTGAGAAATTCAGGTGGAGTTGTCATGCAAGGCTGATATATTGTTCACAGAGGTACTATGTATGTGGCCCCCTCTCCTCCCCCGCTCCTCCTTTTGGGGGACCCCTATCTTGGGAGACTACACTAATTGCTTCTTGTAAATGTTTTATTGTTGGTTATTATCTGTCTTATGTATATGCCCTGTTGCTTGTGTGGCTGGGTGTGTTAACATCTTTCAGGGTTGCTCTCGGGACTCAGGGAGCGGCTAGAGCCTTTTTTGCTTCTTGGTTCCCGTTGCACTATTGTGCACTATGTGATCCGTACCCGGGGGCCGAGAGCAACTGGGAGGCGGGGGGGTGGGGTTTTAATTGGGAATGTTATACTTCAATTTTCTAATGGGTTGTGTAATATTTACATGTTGCTCTGGAAATATAATGTTACTTGCCTACGCTTTGAGAGGTTGAGATGGGAAGGTTATGCAAAGTTGATATATTGTTCACAAGGGTACTATGTCTATGGCCCCCTCTCTCTCCCCGCCCCTCCATTTGGAGGACCTTTGCTTTGCCTTCTATTCTTGAGTGGTAATGGCACTTAAAATTCATACATGGAACGTGGGGGGTATTAACTCCCCCATAAAGCATAAATCAGAAATCTGACACACTTACATAGATTAAACTCGTATGTGGCGTTCCTACAGGAGATGCACTTGGGAGACGAGGAGCATAGAAAGCTGAAAAGTGATTGGGTGGGTGAGATTGCCTGCCTTTCCTATACCTCCTCCAGTAGAGGCCTGGCAATTCTATTTGGCAAGCGCATATAGGTAGAGATACACAACACGGTTGAAGATCCAGAGGGCAGGTTTCTGATATTGCAGGTCTCCATAGACACGGTTAGGTATACACTATGCAATATTTATGCACCAAATGCCAAGACCCTTTCCTACTGGGAAACTCTATCACAAAATTTGACCCCTTTTATCGGCTCTAAATTAATATTAGGGGGAGACTTTAATCTAGCCCCACAACCTCTTTTGGATAGAACATGGGTACAGGACATCCCAAAAGAGAAACGATTACGCAATTATAAGGGGAGGTTTGAGAGAAGGGTGTTTGGCCTGCTGTCGGAGTCCTTGGCTGTGTGTGATATATGGCGCAGAAGGCACCCGGAGGACAGGGATTATACCTGCTTATTAAAACCCAATTTCTCACTATCTCGCATTGACCTTTTCATGGTAGCAGACTCCTTAATCCCACATATCACTTCAGAGACCATTCATGACATCGTGATCTCTGATCATGCACCGGTTGAAATAGCCTTAGGTAGTGCCCACCTGCGTCCAACCAGAAACTCTTTGCGCTTTCCATCTTATCTGCTTACATCCGAGCCATTTAGTAAATTCCTCACACATACCTGGAATGACTATTACACAGATAATGCTGGGCATGTGGATGACCCGCAATTGTTTTGGGAGGCGGCCAAGGCAGTTCTCACGGGGCATGTCATATCGTATGTGGCTGATCTTAAAAGGAAGACTATTCATAAGCATAATTCTCTACAGCTCACCTTGGGTCAGGCCTATTTGGCTTACTGTACTCATAAGACATGGGCCCTATATGATACATATGTTTCGGCCAAAGCTGAGTTGGAAGCGTTTGTGAGGCAGAGGGCCGCCGCTGGTCTACTCAAGTCTGCAAGTAAATTCTACCACTTTGGTAGTAAATCGGGCAGTCTTTTAGCCACTCTGGTGAGGGCTCAATCCTCCAAAAAACATATTGCAGCACTTAAGTGCGGAGGACACACTTATAAAACTCCTGCGGAGCTAGCAGAATGCTATCACTTCTTACTGGCCACGGCCAAGGGAATTGCAGCTCAAACCTGAGCAGGTGGCCTTCCTGCTATCCTTGGATGCAGAGAAGGCCTTTGATAGGGTGGAGTGGCCACATCTTTTTCATACCCTCAGGCAATTTCGGTTTGAAGGGCCGTTTGTGGATCTTTTGGGTAAATTATACTCCTCCCCTTCTGCGAGCATCCTGGTCAATGTCCCCTTTACTATTTGATTTGGCACTAGAACCCCTGGCCCTTCAGTTAAAACAAATTTACCCAGGAATGACGTTTAACAGTCAGACAGTCCATATGGCATTGTATGCGGGCGACATGATGATGTTTGTCGTTAACCCCACATTGCACATCCCTAAAATTATAGAGACATTGACCAATTTCTGAGACTTTTCGGGTTATAGGATCAATATGCACAAATCCGAAATACTATGGCTCACGGAACATGGGCATAGGGATTCCTTCTTTCCCTTTGTGGTGCAGCCTCATGCCCTAACTTACCTGGGAATCGAGATTCATCGAAACCCACACAAAATCTATGAACTCAACATCATGAAACAGTGTAGCCAGTTACGGTCTCAGTTGAAGGCATGGGCAAATCTCCCTCTGGGTCTATCGGTTCGGGTTAACTTGGTTAAGATGACTTTATTGCCCAAACTGCTATATCCGTTACTGATGCTGCCCTTTCTCCTTACTAAATCTTATCTGTCTCTCACTAATAAAGCAATACAGAAGTTCATTTGGAAGGGTAAAAAGACACACATTGCAACTAATAAAATGCAACAGCCGTATCTCAAGGGAGGTCTTGCACTGCCGAATCTACGTTTTTATAACTGGGCAGCTCTGTTAAGATTCGCCCTGGACTGGCAGCTGGCTACATCACACTTCACAGCTCTGCCCCTGGAGGAGGCGGTGGTGGCGCCTCGCTCTCTGGCTTATTTTCTATATGTCCCATTCCGCGACCTTCCTACAGAAATTAAAAATAACCCAATGTATAGGGATGTTTTAAGACATGGTGGCTGTCTCTTCGATATCTGGGTAGAACCTACCCTTCTCCTAGGTTTATTCCGCTGGTTGGCAATAGTGACTTTCTAGCAGGTAGTGATACAGCTCCATTCCAGGCCTGGAAGATGGCTGGTGTGGACTCGGTAGGGGTGCTTATCGACCCACTGTTACATACGGTGAAAACATTCCAGGATCTGAAAAATAAATTTGGGCTTCCTAACTCCCACTTCTATGCGTATCTGCAAGCTAGGCATTATATAAACACACTGATCGCCAGAGACGTAAGCTTCTGGGAACTTTCCCCTTGGGCAATTGCTCACACGGCCTTTAGGTTGGGGCGCTTCTCTTTATCCCCGATCTATCAAAAATTGATCAACCATGCTTCTGACCATATATTGACCAACATGCTGGTTAGATTGCAGAGTGAAGACCTGGTTGGAGTTACCCTGGAAGACATTACGGATAGCCTAATTAAAACCAAAAGAGCCAGCTTAGCCATACCTCACAGGGAGATGCAAATTAGACTGCTTCATGGCGACTATATCACACCAGCTCGTCTCACACACTGGAACCCCTCGTGCCCAAATAAGTGCGTTAAATGTTGTAAGCCCAAGCCTACACTTAGTCATTACTTCTATGATTGCCCCTACATTAGGAGATTTTAGTGTCAATTGGGGTACTGGGTAAAGGTCACGTTCAAATTAGATGTTGTCTTTGAACCTAATAGCATCTTTCTATTCAAGTGGGAGGGACATAGAAGCAACCTGCACCCCCTATTGACCCTTTGTACATTACTAGCCCGTCAGTGTATCCTTGCCCTCTGGATCTCTACCAAAACACCGTCATTGGCACAATTCAAGCATAGACTACTCAAAAAGCTATTTATTGAACAACTAGACACTAAATTGGACACTAATCGGAGACTTAAACCATTCCTCAATAAGTGGCAGTATTATATACATACGCTCCCACAGGCATTACAGCAACGGGTACTGGGCCCCTTTTTGCAACAAGAGGTAATGTTAGAGGCTGCCCTTAGAGGCGAATGGACTGTTCCGAACATTGAATCTCGTAACACCTCACAAAGTACTGATTGGGAAGAGATTCTAATCAAGAAATGAAACTACAGCCACCAGAGGAGCGTGACTGGCGCTCTTCTGTGTTCTGACCACTGGGTGGGGGGGGGGAAGAGAGGGGGTTTATGAGGTCATTTTTTGAGACGGCATTCCCTGCCATTTGACCATTTGTTATAACATTCTAAATCATGGGAACGAGCTGTGGCCTACTCCGGTATGTCGTTATTATTTGTTATTGTTGTTAATTGTATTGTTGTTTAGTGTTAGGTTATGTTTTGTTTTAGGTTACTTAGGTCTAACAAACAGAAAATGTGGAAAAGTTTGGAGTACATTGGGTAATTGCATGGACTCGCTTACTCAGTCATATATTATACTTGCTGGGAACTCTCAGCATCTAAATATTCCTTTTCCGCAGCCTATTATGGACACTCTGCGCTATATGTCTACTTATGAAAATTTGATAAGCAATGGACTGCTGAGAATAATGTTATACCTATGCTGTTTGACCGTGTATTACCATGTATTACTGAACAATAAAAAGAATTTAAAAAAAAAGATCTGTTTAATTGGTCAAAATTCCCTCTTTCCTTGTCGGGTAAGATTAACCTGATAAAAATGATGATATTTCCTAAAATCCTTTATTTAATGCAAAGTATTTCTTTATTCATCACTAAGAAAGATCATACATTTTATAGACATATCTGTCTAGAGTTCTAATGGAATAAAAAAGGAAAGCGCTGGCTTTAAACAAGCTGACATCTCCCAGAAACAAAGGGGATTTATCTCTTCCTGATTTAGAAGTGTATAACTGGGTCTGCATAGGGAAGTTTGCACAGATTCAGATTATTACACACCCTATCTCTCGATCAACAAGTATCTAAACCGTATTCTTTAAAAGCACTATTACATCTTAAAAAGAGTAATTTACCAGAAAAAAAAAAAAAAAATACACACAACGCAAAAAATATTATTATGGCATGGTATAAAATATGTAGGTGTCTGGGGATTGACCCCTCCTTCTATAAATTTTTGCATAGTGTTGGGAATTCTGAGTCTCCTTATGCCCTAAATTCTAAAAATGTTAAAAGCTGGGATAAGAAGGGTTTGGTATAATCTACAAGATAATGGTGGAAGATGTAAATCTTTTAATGATCTTAAAAGGGAATTTAACATACCCAATAAGGAATTTTTTGCTTATTTACAATTTATTAATTAATTATTAATTTATTTACAATTACGCCACTACTTCACAGAACTAGATAGAGATCATCCTAATAATCAGGCCTGGGATCTAATGGACCCTATTATTAATCTTTTTAGAGCTGGGAAAAGAACTATCTCCAATATGAGAAAGTGTGGGTGGTATTATAGCTCTAATTGATCAGTATGCTATACCCAGGTGTTCACACTAATCTCTCTAAATATGAACTGATCAAAATGAGTGCATAGGATTAGGGCAAGCGCTCAAAAGACTGAGCCAAAACTGATAAATTCAATAAAAAAGGAGTAAGAATATCAAATATGTAAAAAGACAAATTTTTTCAACTCATATGAGACTAAATATGGTGTAAATAGACAATTAATATGAATCAGTTTGCCGTAAAAATACACAGTCAAGATGCCGGCATCAGAAAATATAATACATATATAAAAACAAATATTATTTTAAAAATATATTAGCAATCTAAAACCAATAATAGTATTCCTAGTTCGTTGAAAAAAACAGCAAAATACTATGGCCTAGATTACGAGTTGTGCGTTAGGCTTAAAAAGCAGCGTTAAGAGGTCCTAACGCTGCTTTTTAACGCCCGCTGGTATTATGAGTCTTGCAGGTACAGGTGTACCACTCACTTTTTTGGCCAGACTCGGAAATACCGCAAATCTACTTACGTCTGCCAAAAAGTGAGCGGTAGACCCTCTCCTGTCAAGCCTGGTACCGTATTTTAAAGTCAGTAGTTAAGAGTTTTACACTACAACGCCATAGCATAAAACTCTTAACTAAAGTGCTAAAAAGTACACTAACACCCATAAACTATCTATTAACCCCTAAACCGAGGCCCCCCCATATCGCAAACACTAAAATTAATTTTTTAACCCCTAATCTGTCGAACCGGACATCGCCGCCACTATAATAAACATATTAACCCCTAAACCTCCGAACTCCCACATCGCAAACACTAGTTAAATATTATTAACCCCTAATCTGCCGTCCCTAACATCGCCGCCACCTACCTACATTTATTAACCCCTAATCTCCCGCCCCCAACGTCGCCGCCACTATATTAAAGTTATTAACCCCTAAATCTAAGTCTAACACTAACCCTAGCCCCCCTAACTTAAATATAATTTAAATAAATCTAAATAAAATTACTACAATTAATTAAATAATTCCTATTTAAAACTAAATACCTATCAAATAAACCCTAAGCTAGCTACAATATAACTAATAATTACATTGTAGCTAGCTTAGGGTTTATTTTTATATTACATATAAGTACAGAAAAAAACACTAAATTACAGAAAATAATAAAGAAATTACAAGATTTTTAAACTAATTACACCTACTCTAATCCCCCTAACAAAATAAAAAAGCCCCCCAAAATAAAATAAGCCCTACCCTACACTAAATTACAAATAGCCCTTTAAAGGGCCTTTTGTGGGGCATTGCCCCAAAGTAATCAGCTCTTTTACCTGTAAAAAAAAAGTACAAATACCCCCCAACATTAAAACCCACCACCCACACAACCAACCCTACTCTAAAACCCACCCATTCCCCCCTTAAAAAAACCTAACACTAACCCCTTGAAGATCACCCTACCGTGAGAAGTCTTCACCCAACCGGGCAGAAGTCCTCAACGAATCCGGCAGAAGTGGTCCTCCAGACGGGCATAAGTGGTCCTCCAGATGCGCAGAAGTCTTCATCCAGACAGCATCTTTTATCTTCATCCTTCCGGCGCGGAGCGGGTCCATCTTCAAGACATCCGACGCGGAGCATTCTCTTCTTTCCACAGCTAAACACAGAATGAAGGTTCCTTTAAATGACATCATCCAAGATGGCGTCCCTTCAATTCTGATTAGCTGATAGAATTTTATCAGCCAATCGGAATTAAGGTAGAAAAAATCCTATTGGCTGATGCAATCAGCCAATAGGATTGAACTTCAATCCTATTGGCTGATCCAATCAGCCAATAGGATTGAGCTGGCATTCTATTGGCTGTTCCAATCAGCCAATAGAATGCCAGTTCAATCCTATTGGCTGATTGCATCAGCCAATAGGATTTTTTCTACCTTAATTCCGATTGGCTGATAGAATTCTATCAGCCAGGGGGCATGTCCGACCATCGACTAAGATGGCTGCTTTCACCATGGGCTGAGACTGAGGGCAATCAAATCTGCTGTTTGTTGCCTCTCTAACGTATGATATTCAATTATTTTGAGTGGGATTGTATATTTGAGCATTTGTGGAACAGAACTATCTAACTCTCTCCCTCGATAGTCCACCCAGCAGACCATAATAGAGGAGGTGCGCAGCAGAGGCCTTATCGCGGCCTGGACCTTCATCTACCCCCCCAACTTCCTGCTACGGGATATAAGCACGCAGATGCTATTTTTATTCTAATCCCTCGATTGGCGTTTACTGAAGCAAATCAAAGTGGGGACTGCTACAATAACCGGCTTTTATAGCCACTTCAAGTTTATTCCTGATCTGAGATTGTTTTGGGCGATAAGTTTCTGTTAAAGATTCTGAGACATCGCCAATATCATAGGAGTGTGTTGGAGACGCAAAATGGAGGCCGTGTTAAAATGGGAACAATCCATCGCAACCTTGATCACTCAATTTACTCAACAGCTTGCTAGTGAGGTGAGATCGTCATTTACCTCTTTTGCCGGTGTGAATGACTCTGAGCAGCCCTCTCTCACCCATAGCGCAGTAGCTTCCCAGAGCGTACTTGTTTGTTCTGGACATCTATGCAGGAGATCGCATGTAGGTTTGTGTAACGCAGCTGAACTTTATCAATACATAGAGGAACCCCAAAATAGTTTGCCTACCTTATGGACCCAAACTTACACTGAGCCATTATCCAGGCAATCTGTGGGGAGCAAGCGGAACCAATTTGACACTCGACCATGTAAGCATAATACATTATCTCAGGGTCCTAGTGCCATAAAAATTGATAGCCCTCATGAACTGGTGAAGAGCATGAAGAGAAAAATGCTCCCTACTACAGTTGCTATGGAATCTAAAGTGAGGCGATCTTCACTAGAAGATGAGGTTGATGTTATGCTGCGTCCTGCAGTGAGGCGGCCGATCGCTGGGGGACCGGCAGACAGAGACAGTATGGTGATGTGGGCTCCTATATTCACGCGGAGTTTGGAGGCTCGAAAACAGCTGTCCCTGCAGAAACTGGAGGGAGAAGCAGCTACGTTTGGCTGTTTGTCTAGGTAGGAAGCAAATGTTGTGTTAAAGTCTGACCGCTCCGTGGTAGGCCTCTGTTTGGAGTTAGAGACCAATATGGACGCAGAGAGGCCTCCTCCGGTTCGGGCCGGTGTGGGGTGAAGTCGCTGCAAAGATAAGTTGATGGCTCTGGGACACGCAGGGTTCAGGTTTTGCTTCTATGTATTTTAGTAGAGGAAAAGACGTTTCTGGTCCGGATTGATTTCACACCACTAGCTATTATGTCAAGCTGAACTGTTCTTTCAAATCTACTGAGATAAACATATAAGCTGTTACTAGGTCTTAACTTGCAAGTTTGATTATATGTGTGATCCTTGTTCTATGTCTAAATCCTTTTATGTGCTCGGTTTGTACAAATGTTAGAACTTTTAGTGGATCAGTTCATAAACATATCTATTTTTTTATTATTATTATATATGCCATTAGAAATGTAATTGTGTCTCCTGTGCAGGATTTGTCTTGTTTTTATTGTTTTGGTTTTTTTTTCTGTATTTTAGTTGCTAGTTTTGTATTTGGTCTGCAAAACATGCCTTGAAACCCTGTTAATATGTAGGGACTGAATCCTCTAGTGTACCCCAATAAAGTAGTTCATCCTATGTTATAGTCAAAAATGCATATCCTAGCAAATACGCTAGCCTTAATGATGGCATTTAGCCGGAACTCCGTGCTTAGTGTACCTCCATAAGTTTAAATATTTATTTTAATATTGATACGACCTGCCATCACAATTAAAAATTACCATCAGTATTTCATGCTCTGAGTCCCCCCCCCCCTCAGAATAGTTTTATTGTTAAAATGAAGGACACAGATCCCAGGTTTAAACTCCTAAGTTTTATGTTTATGTATGTTTCATTCTTGAAGATATTGTTAGTCCCCACCAAGAGCCTAAAATTGGCTTTCTATGATTATACCCTCTAAATTGAGGTTAGCTGAGTTTATTTCTAGTGGTAGTAGATATATTCCCTTCCCTTCTATGATCGGTTATATTCATTTATAGTTCTGAGGACCCAATAAGGGCCCTATATGTTAAATATCTAAAAAACCTGAGGCCAGTTTTTATGTTTTTAGACCATAAAGGAACAATTACAATTTCAGCACTATTATTGATTACTTATTGTTCTTGAAATGTAAGTTCTCATTAATGATTCTAAATATGGTTTGTTACGATTAATATACTGCCAGTGATGTATGTTCTTGATAATTGCCCTTACGGGTTAAGGGCCTATGTTTGTGGTTACTATGCTTTGTACTGTCGTATTATTTGCCTCAATAAAAATATTTTTAAAAGAATTCTATCAGCCAATCGGAATTGAAGGGACGCCATCTTGGATGACGTCATTTAAAGGAACCTTCATTCTGTGTTTAGCCGTGGAAAGAAGAGGATGCTCCGCATCGGATGTCTTGAAGATGGAACCGCTCCGCGCCGGATGGATGAAGATAGAAGATGCCGTCTGGATGAAGACTTCTTCCCGTCTGGAGGACCACTTCTGCCCAGTTGGATGAAGACTTCTGCCCGTCTGGAGGACCACTTCTGCCAGATTCGTTGAGGACTTCTGCCCGGTTGGGTGAAGACTTCTCACGGTAGGGTAATCTTCAAGGGGTTAGTGTTAGGTTTTTTTAAGGGGGGATTAGGTAGGTTTAAGAGTAGGGTTGGTTGTGTGGGTGGTGGGTTTTAATGTTGGGGGGGTATTTGTACTTTTTTTTACATGTAAAAGAGCTGATTACTTTGGGGCAATGCCCCGCAAAAGGCCCTTTTAAGGGCTATTTGTAATTTAGTGTAGGGTAGGGCTTTTTTTATTTTGGGGGCTTTTTTATTTTGTTAGGGGGATTAGAGTAGGTGTAATTAGTTTAAAAATCTTGTAATTTCTTTATTATTTTCTGTAATTTAGTGTTTGCTTTTTTTCGTACTTTAGATTTTATTTAATTGTAATTAATTGTATTTAATTTAGGTACTTAATTTAATTGAAGTGTAGTGTTAGGTGTAATTGTAACTTAGGTTAGGTTTTATTTTACAGGTAAATTTGTCTTTATTTTAACTAGGTAGCTATTAAATAGTTAATAACTATTTAATAACTATTGTACATAGTTAAAATAAATACAAAGTTGCCTGTAAAATAAAAATAAACCCTAAGCTAGCTACAATGTAATTTTTAGTTATATTGTAGCTAGCTTATGGTTTATTTTATAGGTAAGTATTTAGTTTTAAATAGGAATTATTTAATTGTAGTAATTTTATTTAGATTTATTTTAATTATATTTAAGTTAGGGGGTTAGGGTTAGACTTAGGTTTAGGGGTTAATAACTTTATTATAGTGGCAGCGACGTTGGGGGTGGCAGATTAGGGGTTAATAAATGTAGGTAGGTTGCGGCAACATAGGGGGCGGCAGATTAGGGGTTAATAATTAAAATGTAGGTGTTGGCAATGTTGGAGGCGGCAGATTAGGGGTTTATAAGTATAATGTAGGTGGCGGCGGTGTCCGGAGCGGCAGATTAGGGGTTTATAATACAATGCAGGTGTCTGCGATGTCGGGGCAGCACATTAGGGGTTAATAAGTGTAATATTAGGGGTGTTTAGACTCGGGGTTCATGTTAGGGTGTTAGGTGTAGACATAAAAAAGTGTTTTCCCATAGAAATAAATGGGGCTGCGTTAGGAGCTTTACGCTGCTTTTTTGCAGGTGTTCGTTTTTTTTTCCAGCCAGCTATCCCCCATTGATTCCTATGGGGAAATCATGCACAAGCACGTTTTACCAGCTCACCGCTAACGTAAGCAGCGCTGGTATTGAGGTGAGATGTGGAGCTAAATTTTGCTCCACGCTCACTTTTTTGCAGCTAACACCGGGTTTGTAAAAACCCGTAATACCAGCGTTGTCTGCAAGTGAGCGGTGAGCATAAACTGCTCGTTAGCACCGCACAGCCTCTAAAGCAAAACTCGTAATCTAGGCGTATATATGCAAAATTACTAAATGTTAAAAAATATTGAAATGTAAAAAAAAATTGTTTTTGTTAAACACATAGATAGTGTGTGTGCACAAGTTATGTCCGTTTGGTAGATGCGATTAGGATATCTATAGTCCAATCTTAAAGTGGAATCCTTGTTAAACATTGATAATTTTAAAGAAGGATGATAGGAATTTATTTCAAAAGCATTAGTTTTTACTGTGCATAGCTGTAAGGTACCTTATAGATCGTGAGCGACCGTACTGCTGTAAAGGCTGAGACTTCTTAGTCACGTGACTACTAGATGTCCAATCCAGATCGCTCAGTCACGGGAGGTTATTTTCTTTCAAAGTGGTCTTGTTAGATACAGTGTATCAGATGTGTGAGAGCGGTTATCCTCCGTATGTCTGTATAGTGAAGTACACTCACAGTCAAGTACTCTCACAGGTGATTTCAGCTTTCCAGTGGATCTGTGGCTCCTTTACTGCTCGCTGTTGTGGCTTCTGTACTGCTCACTGTTGTAACAACATCTAGGGAAAGCTCAATAAAGCTATGAGGAGAAGCATATGTGTGCTGTATTCAGAAGCGCTACGACAGGGAATTTTTTTACATTTCAATATTTTTTAACATTTAGTAATTTTGCATATTTACGCCGAGATTATGAGTTTGACGTTAACAGGGGTGCGGGGCTAACGAGGCTTTTTTTTTTCTAACGCTATCTTAAGCCAACGCTGGTATTACAGGTTTTTTTAAACCTGGCTTTAGCTGCAAAAAGGTAATCGTAGAGCAGAATTTAGCTCGACATCTCACCTCAATACCAGCATTGCTTACGGTAGCGGTAAGCTGGCTAAACGTGCTCGTGCACGATTTCCCCATAGAAAACAATGGGGCTGAGCTGGCTTGAAAAAAACCTAACACCTACAAAAAAAGCAGCATTTATTAACCCCTAATCTGCCACCCCCAACGTCGTCGCTACTATATTAAAGTTATTAACCCCTAAACCTAAGTCTAACCCTAAGTCTAACCCCCCTAACTTAAATATAATTTAAATTAAACGAAATTAATTTCACATAATTAAATAAATTAATTATATTTAAAACTAAATACTTACCTATAAAATAAACCCTAAGCTAGCTACAATACAACTAATAGTTACATTGTAGCTATTTTAGGATTTATATTTATTTTATAGGTAACTTTGTATTTATTTTAACTAGGTAGAATAGTTATTAAATAGGGTTGGATGTGTGGGTGGTGGGTTTTAATGTTTGGGTGGGTATTGTATTTTTCTTTTACAGTTAAAAGAGCTGATTACTTTGGGGCAATGCCCCGCAAAAGGCCCTTTTAAGGGCTATTTGTAATTTAGGGTAGGGAAATTTTATTATTTTGGGGGGCTTTTTTATTTTATTAGGGGGATTAGATTAGGTGTAATTAGTTTAAAATTCTTGTAATTCTTTTTTATTTTCTGTAATTTAGTGTTTTTTTTCCGTAATTTAGGTTAATGAATTTAATTGTATTTAATTGTAGGTAGTTTAGGTAATTCACTTCACTGCCCAATTTTAATGACCGTACGAAACGTAACATTCAAAAATATATGGTTCTATAACATTTTATCACATCATCTTCTTTTACAATTTTTTTTATTGAGGTTTATAACAAAGCATACAAATAACACAGTCAACTACAGTGCAATACATAGTGCCCAATGTTCTCTGCATTAATTAACAAAGCAATTGTGAGTAGCATAATGGTCAGTGATATATAGTCCAGAGAGAAAAAAATTCCCAGTGAAAGCAATATATTTGAACAGTATGTCAGCTAAACTGTAGACCTTCTACATTACATTTGAGGCCTCTCTTGGACCTTCCAAAAGGGATATGAAAGCAACAGAAGGAACCCAGACAAAAAGAGACTCCTCATAGGTCTCAAATGCCCCACAAATAACAGAAATATCTGCAAACATAATCTATCCCCCTAATGATTTGCCACAGCATCTTGTGAACCACCCAAAATATAGCAGTAAAATAAAAGGGGGGGTTAGTGGGTCACTCTTGGAATCCAAATATAATTATAAGCTTTTTGTGGACCCGACTAAAGGATAATCAAATATTCTGTAAATTATTGCATTCAAAAATGGGAGACAATCTGGAATTAATTAAAGGGATAGAAAAGTAAAAAATTAAATGTACATAAGCGCACTTCAATTTGAAATATAAGCTTTTTAGCAATATACTTCCATTAGCAAAAAATTATTCTAGTATTAAAGTTATTGCTGTTTTTTCTGAGGCATACACATATATCCTGTGAGGCCCATGCACCAGTAGTTAAACACCACACCTTCTAAGATAGTCAGCAGTGGCTTGCATGACACAAATTATGTCTTCACAAGCAATACACACCACTGCCATCTCTCTGAGAAGGTGTGAATACTGGCACACAGGCCTTCACAGTATATGTGCATGTGCTACAGAATAACAGTAATAACTTTTACTAGAAGCATTTTTGGAAGTATATTGCAAAAATGCTTATATTTAAAATTGAAATGCAACCATTTCAATCGTTATATTATATTTAAATTGTTAAAGATATCTAATTTGCTGGAGATACTCATTTTGTAATTGGGAACAAGCGATGATTATTGACAAGTGGGAGGCAGATAGTCAAATAAAATCACTCTAGGAGATAAAAAAAGAAAAAAAGGACAAATAAAGTCTAGGTACATCCTAACTGAGCAAAATAGGTGAGGCTTGCCCCAGGCTCTAAAACAAAAATACGCACCTCACTGCCTCAGACACTATGTGCTATTATAGGATGGATCGACTAAAATCAATTATATCATTTAATGTAAATTCCTATTAGGGAAATAATGAGTATAAGCAGAGCAAAAGGGAATAAGGGATATTAGAACTATATCTTTCAACATAACAATAAAACCTGCTTCTGTAAATATTCTCTGAGGTGAGTATAAATAAAAAAATTAAAAAAACTATGTTCCTTTCAAATATAAGCATAAGCATATATCACAAAACATGAGTTAAAGAGTACAATATCCTTGCATAGACTATGTAAAAATGATATAAATATCATTAAAGGACAATTCATACCTTTAATACTAAAACTCAATATAAACAAAAAAAAACTATAAAAGTGTGCCTGAACTCCACAAAAAAGTATACATAGCATGTGTGAGTACCAATAAGTCCAGGGTAAATCATTTAAATTAAAATGGTGACATATCTGTGCCCAAATTAAACCATGGGTTCAGCAAAAGGAGTCGTAATAATCAGGGCCGTCTTTAATATTGACTGGACCCTGGGCAAAAAATTTCTTGCCCCCCCCTACCCCATGCAATTTCGCACTCCACCCCAACATCCCAAAAAACAACTAAATCATTTTTTTTAAATTATTAGCCCAGCAGTGGATCATCCACTGCTGGGCTAATCATTTTAAAAAAATGAAATAAATTGCAATATGTGAAACTGGACCTAAGCAGTACTAATAAGTAAATATATAAATTCCTCCACTGTGGATTCATTTAATATTCTTTTGAATGTGATTCTGGTGTGAGGTTAGCTGGTTAAAGAGATTTAGGGCAGCCAACAGGAGCAAAGCAAGGTAAAGACTGAGGAGGAAGCATGGAGGTGCAGACAAATATAAGTTTACTGACTAGAACAGCAGAACTACTATGGGAAGCTGTAAAATCTGAGACCGAGAGAAAATAAAAACTATAAAAATAAACCTTACATTAATGTGTGAAGTATCAGCATGACACTATAAATCAGCCACAGCAGCACATGTTACTTCTTTGCTAGGAACAAGTTCCCTCTCACCCTGCACTAGACAATGCGGCATGGGGAGGGGCATGTATGCACTCACTTATTCTTCCCACTGACTCCTTTCTACAAAGCACTGTTCCCCTAACAAATTTCAGTTAGTTAATCTTAGGGCCACAGCAGAAAGAGCAGGGCTAAGGGGACCAGCAGACTGGATACTGTCTGTCCAAGGCTGCATGGATACAGTGTGAGATGAGTCACACAGCCTCAAGACTAAAGAGAGCAGTGTATGCAGCTGCACAGATGCTCAAATCCTCACGTGCCTGCTGCTACAGCTTTCTGCTGCATGCGCCTACAGTCAGCCCTACCCAGAAACAATCCCCACTACCAGAGCAGTTACCTGGTAACAGTGGTTACCCCAGTAGGACGTTTTCTGATGCAGTGGGAATGGCTCAATGCTGATTTGCATTCAGTGTGCACAGTGTACATCTAAAACAGCTTGGCATGTCACATGACGCCGGCATGGTCTGGCACAGTTTAAAAAAAAAATATATATATATATACATATATATATATATATATAAGCAGAGTACTTTTGACTGTGACAGTATTAGGACTGAATGTGTGTGTTCCCCATGTCACATCAGCAGTCGGGTATGAACCATAAAAAAAAATCTTTTTTTTTTTTAGGACTCTTGGGCCCCTCAACAGAGACTGGGCCCTGGGCAGCTGCCCCTTTTGCCCTGTGTTAAAGACGGCCCAGGTAATAATAACATAATAAGAGCCCCTTACCCCCCTGCTGAGATTCAGATTTAGCCTACTGCTACTTTCTGTAACATCTGGGTCTTTATATGTGGCAAATCTGATTGTGGAGACCTACACCTCACACCTCAATATGCTGCAAATGCAAATTCCCTCAGGATTAGCTCATTATCAAACACCATATCTAAAAGAATGATGATATTAGCAAATATGTTATTTCCCCTATCTCTGAAGATAATACATTGTCAGCTGAAAAAGTATTAAGAGCTTATCTCAGTCATATCAGTTAGAGTCCAAAGATGACTGTTTTACCCGGATAACTTGGGGGGGGGGGGCTTGAAATGTTGAAGGCTGCCGTCCATCCTCTAACCGTCCAGACTAGTGCTCCCTGCAAGGCTGATCAGGTAATATTGGTATCAATCGATTCTGCTTTGGTCCCAATATTATAGGGCACTGTCTGTCAAAATAGATGAGTTTCTTGACCTCTGATAATCGGCAGATTATCTTAGTGACACACGAAACTCCTAGTATTGCATCCGAACATGTATGCCGCTTTCTCTTACAGTCTTATTAATCAATATTTATATCTAAGTATCTCTTACACCCCATTAATCAAAGCACATTTTTGCTTCCACCTTTAAAACCTCTTTATCAATGTCAAATTGAAACTAATGTCAAAATCCTAACTGGGTGGTACCTTACTCCCCCGTGTATACATTAAACATGCCATGAGGCTCCTGATTCTTGTTGGAGGGGCTATGGAGAGAGAGAGACCTTAATACATATCTGGTGGTTATCCATTCACAGAAATGCTATCACTAAAATACTTGGGCATCTATTTATCTGCCAACCCCAATAAATAGTATAAAGAGAACATCATGGTTATTCTTCAGGATAGTATAGATAAACTGAAAAACTGGGCTAAACTCCCTTTATCATTGTCAGGTAGAGTTGCAGCTTTTAAGATGTTTACATTACCTAGAATATTATGTACTTTACGGATGTCTCCTATATTAATTAAGAAACAGGTATGAACAGATTACTGAAAGCCTTGAGATATTTTCTCCGGCAGGGTAGGAAGGCCAGGATTAAGTTGGAGAAGCTATTTCTTCCCTATAATAGAGTAGGTCTAGCGTTACCAAATTTACAATGATATAATTATGCAATTCTATTAAGATTGCCGTTAGACTGGTTATTTCATTCTTGTAAATATACAAGCCATAATATGGAAAAAAGATATGCGATCCCTTCTCTTTAGATTTCATTCTTCATGCTCCTAATAAAGAATTAGGACATAATATACATGCACATCCACTATTTAGAGATGTTTTGAAGGCCTGGAGAAGCTCAATGAAATTATTAGGCACGGAATTTAAAGCTTCCAAATGGCTCCCCTTACTTGGTAACAAACATGTTTTACCTGGTTTTCCATAATAGATCTTTCCAATTTTAGAAAGATAAACAAATATTCAATATAGGGTATTTGGTGGACTTTACAAATAATCAAATATTTTGCTTTGATTAATTTCAAAGAAAATATAATGTTCCCAAGAAAAATAAATTATATTTTATACAAGCAAAACACTATATAACACATGTAATTAAAGGGACAGTATACTGTAAAATGTTTTCCCTTAATATTTTTCCAATTACCTTTTATACAAGCTGCAGAGTATAAAATGTATGAGATTTGCTTTTTAAAGGCTTATTTGTTTATATGAATTAGCTGATTTTGTGTTTTGAAGTCACAACCTAATACAATGGGTTGAGCTTGTAGGTATAATCAGATGTCATTACTTTATCACATTGTGTAAATATACCTGCTTCCTTATCTTATATCTGTCCATAAACCAATCACCAATACTTGGAGAGAACAATTAAAAATTAACATTTTATTACCTTATCTCTTCTATAACCCACTGGGAGTGTAATTTCTTCTACTGGCTGTGTTAACACAGCTTGGCCTTGAGTCCAAAAATGTTCAGGATGGGTGGGGATACCACAGGCTACGTAAACTATTTCAAATGCCAATATAAGTGTAATGGAAATACTTGTAAACAATTTAATACACTCCAGTAGGTAAAGTTGATCATTGGGAACAAATTAAAAGGGAGAATTTTTTTAAGTAAACTGTCCCTTTAAGAGTTCTCAAAACTTTTTTTGTAAACACCCATTGCTGGACCATCCTAAAATTAGGGGAGGATCAATATCACTCATTTATAAAATGCTACATACTGCTCTAGAGGAGGATCTGGTAAAAAAAATATGACTATTAAATGGGATAAAATCATCCCTGCTCCCAGTAATAATAAGAATATAAGAAAAAGCGTTAACACCACACAATATTTAATAAAATCGGCTATATTGAGGGAGTCCCAGTTAAGACTCATTCAAACTGACTATATTACGCCGGGGAGAGCACAGAAGAGGAACAAGGGGATTAATAATATATGTATGAAATGTTTATGAAACAACCACAGCCTTCTACATCTATTGTACGAGTGCCCTAGACTGAATACATTTTGGGTAAAAATGGGCTACTTCCTTTCATGAATACTAGATAGAAAAATCCCTGTTGGGATAGAAAATTTAATTTTTATTACCACCAAATCACTATGGAAACCATATACAAAAGATATTCAGACCACTATCTTAAGGGATCTGATCTTCAATAACTGGATTCAAAAGAAAATTATGTTAAACAAGTAATATTGGAAGCTTATGACTATAAGATTTACAAAACAAAAAGATTAAATGATTACGTCAAATTATGGGGGAAATTTATAGAATTTATAGGACCTGAAAAAAAAATTAATAAAGCAGATAATATGTGTGGACAAGGACGAATGGAGGCCAAATATCCATTGATCTGAGGGGAAGAGGGAGTGCAGGAGAGTGGAGGAGAGTGGGAAGAGAGGTGTCACTAAAGTAGTCTCACTTTTTCTTTTTTGCCCAGGATTGAAATGTAGGTAAGGGGAACACCAATAGATATGACAATATGGATATTTTGATTATGTGATTGATTTAAGATGTTAATTTATGAAGTATAAAGAGATTTAATAAACTAGTTATAATCTTGTACTAAAATGGACTGGTTTATTGTACTTATTGAATTGATATTGCAAAAAAGAAAAGAAAAAAAAAGGGAAAGAAAAAACAAAATTGTATCCTTACCTTGTGAATCAACTTTTGTCCATATGTAATATTTTTATATCAGTGTATCTATGTTTATACTATTTGTATCTATGTTTATAAAGAATAAAGAAATACAAATAAAAAAAAATCCATACATGGTGGGATTGTCTTCTTTTAAGATCTTTTTGGAATTTGGTAATAAAATGGATGGAGAAAGAGCTTAATACAACTATAGAAAGGTCCCCTCTAACAGTACTTCTAAATAGCCCGACTCAGTTACCTTGCCTTTACAGAAAATCTTTATTTAAATAAAGGTAAATTGTGTCAAGAGTTTAATTCCTAAATTCTGGAAACAAACCATCCAAATTTGAATGTCTAAATCTGGTTTTGTACACTATCTCTTTAGAGAAACTTCGCTACCATCTAAACAGAAAATTAGAACACACTGAACTGTTGTCATTTGTACCCCCCTTCAGGCAAATGTAGATCAGGTATTTTCCCTTTTGCGGTGACATAGGAGCTGCTTGTCTTTTGATACATCAGACTTCTTGTGACTTCTTGTGTTTTGCATTTGTTAACATTGGTTTACTTGTATATTTGAGTTTGTGTGTTGTTTTCCCACTGCACATTTGGTAATAAATAAAGATACTAGCTTAGTGTTAATACTTATTGGTGCATTCTGCATTTATATTTCAATATTTTAATAATAATATTTAAGGTTTGTTTCAAACAAATGTGTTTCTATATAATTACTTTAAATACCACTTTATAAAATTCGCCTGTATTTTACCACCACGTCATTTACTTTTGTACTCTGAAATATGTGTATTTGTATTTAAAAAGTTGTTCAATAATAAAATTGTTCCCAAAAAAAATAAGCTCACTGGCATGGAGCTGAATAATCAGCTTCTTTTACTGGGCTTTATATATACACAGTTTCCAAGGTGATGGCAAGATACATACCTACAGGATAGTGCTTAATAAAATAAGTATTTCAAAAGTGCATTGAATGTTTGCTGTAAAAAATGGAATTGTATTATGCATAAAAACTCCTATGAACTGTACACATCTAAACAATTCTGCCATACAAAGTGTCCTTAAATTTCACACAAAAAAATAGTATTCAATGTAAACATTAAAAATCATATTTAAGGTACATGTTGGTTTTTAAAAACGAAGTTAAAATCGTTAAACAAGATGTCAAAATTTGAAGGGCTCTTTATATTTCTATTTTGAACTGAATCTCTCGGCTTTGGCCAGTGGGCTAAACAGGGGTGCTCCTTGGGCATGTATAATGTTTCCTTGTATTTTGTTTCAGGATTATCTAAGAATATATTATGCTTGTAGCTTTGCAGTTTCGTCACATTGGGGTCGATTTATTAAGTAGCGGATGCTGCTTCGAAGCCCCATCGTTTCTTGTCCGCCAGAAACGGAAGTTAAGAAACAGCAGTCGTAAGACCGCTGCTCCTTAACTTCTCCACCACCTCTTAGGTGGCGGACTGAAATCTTCCCTATCCGATACAATCAGGATGATTGACAGCCCCTGCTACCGGCCGAATGACCGCCAGTGAGCAAGGGGCGGCATTGCACAAGCATTTCACAAAAAATGTTTGTGCAATGTGAAATGCCGACAGCGTATGCTGTGGCATTTAGCGAAGTTGAGCGGACATGATCCGCTACAGCGCATGTCCACTCGACCATTAATAAATCTACCCCATTGAATGTAGGCTGATGAGTTTGTATTAAAATACAAATTTTTTTAAACTGAAGAACAAAGATTTGTCTGCATCACTAGAAGTAGATGCAAGGTAAATTATGCAGAAAACAGAGTAATTCTGTCACAATTTCTCTCCCTTTGTGAGAATCAGCAGTACAGAGAGCCTTATTACTTGCTGTGGAGGTAAGCTTGCAACTCAAAAGGAATTCCTAGTTTTTTTTAGCTCGTTCCATAAGGTCTGCCCATGCAAGGGTCGGCATGATCATTTTTTCACCATGCTCAGAGATTTTAGATCATTAGGCCATAAGTAACAGCAGTGTCTATAGAAAGGTTGTGCATGTAATTTAAGAGGGAACATACAGTAAAAGCAGACAAATTAAATACATATATTGCATTTTTTCTTCTTTATGATTAATTAAATTAAAATATCTTGGATTTTAATTTGGATTTTAATGTCCCTTGCCGTTTGTCCCTGGGCCCTTTATAAATATGTGCTGGTTATCAGGAAAATAATAAATAAAGTAACTATTCCTTTCAATGAATTTTGCATTGAAATTCCAATAGAAATATATAATATTAAAACATGAAACTTGTTAAAAATTAGAAATTTAAACGACAGCTAAAGATCATTGAAAGACTACAATTTGCTTATAAATAAACAGGAAAGTCCCTGTCTTCTTTTGGCTGAAACCCTGAGGGTGTTTTTTTGTACAAAGTAATGTGTGAGTCAAAACAGGGAAATGGAAGCAAAAGAAATGTTAAGTTCTAGAACTTCATATAAAAGGGGTCAATCACAATACTTTAGAAAAATGTATCTTATGATTTCTCTAAAACAAATCACCATTAAAGTCTATGGGTATTTTTGTATATAAATCATTTGATAAGATTTTCTAAAGGATTCTGATCAACTACAATATCTGAAAAATGATCATAACTATAGAGCAATAGATAATGGGAACATAGTAAGTGAAGGAAGCTGACCTAAGCAAGTAAAACGTAAAATATGTGAAGCATACATACACCTATAAAGCACATGTAGCATGTGTGTGCAAGCTCTATTACGCAAGCATATATGCCTATATTGCATGTGTAGCATGTGTGTGCAGGCAGTAGCATGCAAGCATATGTGCCTATATTGCATGTGTAGCATGTGTGTGCAGGCAGTAGCATGCAAGCATATGTGCCTATAAAGCAGGTATAGCATGTGTGTGTAAGCAAGCATATGAGCCTATAATGCGCGTGTAGCATGTGTGTGCAAGCATATGTGCCTATAATGTGTATATAGTAGGTGTGCCTATAATGCGTGTGAAGCATGTGTGTGCAAGCAGTAGTATGCAAGCATATGTGCCTATAATGCACGTGTAGCATGTGTGTGCAGGCAGTAGTATGCAAGCATATGTGCCTATAATGCATGTGTAGCATGTGAGTGCAGGCGATAGTATGCAAGCATATGAGCCTATAATGTGTGTAGCATGTGTGTGCAAGCAGTAGTGTGCAAGCATATGTGCCTATAATGCGCATGAAGCATGTGTGTGCAAGCATATGTGCCTATAATGCACGTGTAGCATGTGTGTGTAAGCGCTAGTATCCAAGCATACGTACCTATAACGCATGTGTGGTATGTGTGTGCAAGTGCTAGTGTGCAACCATGTATACCTATAATGCGTGTGTGGCATGTGTGTGCAAGAAGTCTATCTATCTATTGGGTTCTTGTAAAGCGTGGCTATTCACCTGTAAGGGTCTCAAGGCGCTGAGGGTTGCAGTTCAGTCGAAGAGCCAGGTCTTGAGGTCCTTTCTGAACTTAGTTAGGGCGGTAGCTTGTCTGAGGTGCAGCGGGAGGGTGTTCCAAGTCTTCACTGCCAGGTGAGAGAAGGATCTGCCTCCCACTGTGGTTTTCCTGATGCGGGGGATGACTGCGAGGGCTTGGTCGGCCGATCAACGTTGTCTGGTGGGGGTGTAGAAGGTAACGCGGTGGTTCAAGTATTCGGGACCGATATTGTGGAGGGCTTTGAATACGTGGGTGAGAAGCTTGAAGGTTATTCTTTTGTTGATGGGGAGCCAGTGCAGGTTCCGCAGGTGTTTGGTGATGTGACATTGACGAGGGATGTCGAGGATTAGTCTGGCCGAGGCGTATTTGATGCGCTGTAGTCTCTTTTGGAGTTGGATGGTGGAGCCGGTGTAGAGTGTGTTGCCGTAGTCCAGTCGGCTGCTGACGAGGGCATGGGTGACAGTCTTCCTGGTCTTGGTTGGGATCCATTTGAAGATCTTTCGCAGCAGCTGAAGTGTGTGGATGCATGCAGAGGAGACAGCGCTGATTTGTCGGTCCATGGACAACGATGAGTCCAGGATGACGTCTAGATTTCGTACATGGTTGGTGGGGGTTTGAGGGTGTCCGAGGGCTGTGGGCCACCAGGGGTTATTCCAGGCGGATGTGGTGGGACCCAGGAGGAGGACTTCGGTCTTGTCTGTGTTCAGCTTTAGGCAGTTGTAGCTCATCCAGGTGGTGACTGCTGTCAGCCCTTCGTGGACGTTTCTCTTGGTGGTGGTGGGGTCCCTGGTGAGTGAGATGATTAGCTGGGTGTTGTCGGCGTAGCAGACGATGTTTAGGTCGTGTCGACGGGCGATGGCGGCGAGCAGGGCCATGTAGATGTTGAAAGGGGGGGCTCAGCAAAGAGCCTTGGGGTACACCGCAGATGATTTCTGTGGGCTTGGAGGTGAAGGGTGGGAGTCTAACTTTCTGGGTACTGCCGGTGAGGAAGGAGGTGATCCTTTCCTGGGCTTTGTCGCGTATGCTGGCATCGTGTAGGCGGATGGGGAGGGTGAGGTGGGAGACAGTGTCGAATGCTGCTGAGAGGTCTAAGAGAATGAGGGCGGCGGTCTCTCCTCGGTCAAGTAGGGCGAGTATGTCACCTGAGGCAGCGAGGAGGGTGGTCTTGGTGCTGTGGTTGCTCCTGAAACCGGATTGGGAGGGGTCCAGGGTGTGGTTGGCCTCAATGTAGTCAACGAGTTGCACGTTCATGGACTTCTCGATGACTTTGGCCGCAAAGGGGAGCAGAGAGATTGGCCGGTAGTTCTTCGGATCATTGGGTTTTTTCAGTAGGGGTTTTAATTCTGCGTGCTTCCAATCATCTGGGAAGGTGCCAGTTTTGATGGAGCAGTTGATGGTGCTGCAGAGCTCGGGGGTGATGGTGTAACCCGCTTTGTTGAATATGTGATGCGGGCATGGGTCTGAGGGTGCTCCGGAGAGGATCGATCTCATGATTCTGATGGTGTCCTCTGTGGTGAGGGGGCTCCAGATGGTCCGTGGGGGGTAGGCGGTGGTGTATTTGGATGAGGTATCAGTGGGAGTTGGTGGGTAGGCGGTGGTGGGTGAGTTCTGGGGCGCAAAGCTGTCGTAGATGTTGTTGAGGTTATCGCAGAGGTCCTGGGAGGGCGGGATGTCGTTGGTGTCACTGTTGGGATTGGAGAATTCCTTGATGACTGTGAATAGCTCCTTGCTGTTGTGGACGTTGGCCTTGATTCTATCTTGGATGGCTGTCTTCTTGGTGGTTTTGATGAGGTGGTGGTGGGCAGTGATGGCTTCTTTGTAGGCTGTTTTATTCGCAGTAGTCTGCAAACATATGTGCCTATAATGCGCGTGAAGCATGTGTGTGCAAGCATATGTGCCTATAATGCACGTGTAGCATGTGTGTGCAGGCGCTAGAATGCAAGCATATGAGCCTATAATGCGCATTTAGCCTGTGTTTGCAAGCATATGTGCCTATAATGTGCATGTAGCATGTTTGTGTGCAGGTAGTAGTATGCAAGCATATGTGTCTATAATGCACATGTAGCATATGTGTGCAAGCATTAGTATGCAAGCATATGTGTCTATAATGTGCGTGTAGCATGTGTGCAAGCATCTGTGCCTATAATGCACATGTAGCATGTGTGTGCAGGCGGTAGTATATGAACCTATAATGCGCATTTAGTCTGTGTTTGCAAGCATATGTGCCTATAATGTGCGTGTAGCATGTGTGTGCAGGTGGTAGTATGCAAGCATTTGTGTCTATAATGTGCGTTTAGCATGTGTGCCTATAATACCTGTGAAGCATGTGTGTGCAAGAAGTAGTATGCAAGCATATGTGCCTATAATTCACGTGTAGCATGTGTGTGCAGGCAGTAGTATGCAAGCATATGTGCCTATAATGCATGTGTAGCATGTGAGTGCAGGCGGTAATATGCAAGCATATGAGCCTATGATGTGTGTGTAGCATGTGTGTGCAAGCATATGTGCCTATAATGTGCGTGTAGCATGTGTGTGCAAGCAGTAGTGTGCAAGCATATGTGCTTAAAATACACGTGAAGCATGTGTGTGCAGGCGATAGTATGCAAGCATATGTGTCTATTATGTGCGTTTAGCATATGTGTGCAAGCATTAGTATGCAAGCATATGTGTCTATAATGTGCATGTAGCATATGTGTACAGACGGTACCATGGAAGCATATGTGCCTATAATGTGCATGTGTGTGCAAGTGCTAGTTGCAAGCATATGTACCTATAACGCACATGTGTTATGTGTGTGCAAGTGTGCAACCATATATACCTATAATTAGTGTATTCATTACGCACAGGAAATGCTGCAGTATCCATTAGTGTACTCATTATGCACAGGAAATGCTGCAGTATGTATTAGTGTATTCATTATGCACAGGAAATGCTGCAGTATGCATTAGTGTATTCATTATGCACAGGAAATGCTGCAGTATCCATTAGTGCAGTGATTTTTAACCTTTTTTTCGCCGTGGCACACTTTTTTACATTAAAAAATCCTGTGGCACACCACCATCCCAAAATTTAAAAAAAAATCACACATTGTAGTAGGGTTGCCACCTGTCCCTTAAAATACAGAACACTTATAAGTTACACATGTTGCAGGGTGTGCAGGGAGGAATATGAATAGTGCTGTCCAGAAACACAATACATGTTCCTCCCTGCACACCCTGCAGCATGTGTAACTCATAAGAGTCCAGGAAAACATGGCTGAGGTGGCAACCCTACATTGTAGCCTAATACAGCATATATATATATACACATACACACAAACAAACACATACTGTATGTATTGTGCTGTTATGCCATGCCTCCTACAAACTACCCCTGCACTGGGATTAAAAAACAAGCAAAGTTTAAAAAATATGTCACACGGTTGTCAGTCTGCCGTGGCACACCTGAGGATCTCTCACGGCACACTAGTGTGCCACGGCACACTGGTTGAAAAACACTGCATTAGTGTACTCATTACGCACAGGAAATGCTGCAGTATGCATTAGTGTTTTCATTATGCACAGGAAATGCTGCAGTATGCATTAGTGTATTCATTATGCACAGGAAATGCTGCAGTATGCATTAGTGTATTCATTATGCACAGGAAATGCTGCAGTATGCATTAGTGAACAGGACATGCTGCAGTATGCATCAGTGTATTCATTATGCACAGGAAATGCTGCAGTATGCATTAGTGTATTCATTATGCACAGGAAATGCTGCAGTATGCATTAGTGTATTCATTATGCACAGGAAATGCTGCAGTATGCATTAGTGTATATTTATTACATGGTTGTAATAGCATTATGCACAGGAAATGCTGCAGTATGCATTAGTGTATTCATTATGCACAGGACATGCACAGGACATGCTGCAGTATGCATTAGTGTATTCATTATGCACAGGACATGCTGCAGTATGCATTAGTGTATATTTATTATGCACAGGAAATGCTGCAGTATACATTAGTGTATTCATTACGCACAGGAAATGCTGCAGTATGCATTAGTGTATTCATTATGCACAGGAAATGCTGCAGTATGCATTAGTGTATTCATTATGCACAGGACATGCTGCAGTATGCATTAGTGTACATCATTATGCACAGGACATGCTGCAGTGTGCATTAGTGTATTCATTATGCACAGGAAATGCTGCAGTATGCATTAGTGTATTCATTATAAACAGGAAATGCTGCAGTATGCATTAGTGTACATCATTATGCACAGAAAATGCTGCAGTATGCATTAGTGTATTCATTATGCACAGGAAATGCTGCAGTATGCATTAGTGTATTCATTATGCACAGGAAATGCTGCAGTATCCATTAGTGTACTCATTATGCACAGGAAATGTTGCAGTATGCATTAGTGCATTCATTATGCACAGGAAATGCTGCAGTATCCATTAGTGTATTCATTATACACAGGAAATGCTGCAGTATGCATTAGTGTGCGCATTACGCACAGGAAATGCTGCAGTATGCATTAGTGTATTCATTATGAACAGGTCATGCTGCAGTATGCATTAGTGTATTCATTACGCACAGGAAATGCTGCAGTATGCATTAGTGTATTCATTATGCACAGGAAATGCTGCAGTATGCATTAGTGTTTTCATTATGCACAGGAAATGCTGCAGTATGCATTAGTGTATTCATTATGCACAGGAAATGCAGTATGCATTAGTGTATTCATTATGCACAGGAAATGCTGCAGTATGCATAAGTGTTTCATTATGCACAGGAAATGCTGCAGTATGCATTAGTGTATTCATTATGCACAGGAAATGCTGCAGTATGCATTAGTGTATTCATTATGCACAGGAAATGCTGCAGTATGCATTAGTGTATATTTATTATGCACAGGAAATGCTGCAGTATACATTAGTGTATTCATTATGCACAGGAAATGCTGCAGTATACATTAGTGTATTCATTATGCACAGGAAATGCTACAGTATGCATTAGTGTATTCATTATGCACAGGAAATGCTGCAGTATGCATTAGTGTATTCATTATGCACAGGAAATGCTGCAGTATGCATTAGTGTATATTTATTATGCCCAGGAAATGCTGCAGTATACATTAGTGTATTCATTATGCCCAGGAAATGCTGCAGTACGCATTAGTGTATATTTATTATGCACAGGAAATGCTGCAGTATGCATTAGTGTATTCATTATGCACAGGAAATGCTGCAGTATGCATTAGTGTATTCATTATGCACAGGAAACGCTGCAGTATACATTAGTGTATTCATTATGCACAGGAAATGCTGCAGTATGCATTAGTGTATTCATTATGCACAGGAAATGCTGCAGTATACATTAGTGTATTCATTATGCACAGGAAATGCTGCAGTATACATTAGTGTATTCATTATGCACAGGAAATGTTGCAGTATGCATTAGTGTATTCATTATGCACAGGAAATGCTGCAGTATGCATTAGTGTATTCATTATGCACAGGAAATGCTGCAGTATGCATTAGTGTATTTATTATGCACAGGAAATGCTGCAGTATGCATTAGTGTATATTTATTATGAACAGGAAATGCTGCCGTATGCATTAGTGTATTCATTATGCACAGGACATGCTGCAGTATGCATTAGTGTATTCATTATGCACAGGACATGCTGCAGTATGCATTAGTGTACATCATTATGCAGAGGACATGCTGCAGTGTGCATTAGTGTATTCATTATACACAGGAAATGCTACACTATGCATTAGTGTACATCATTATGCACAGGAAATGCTACAGTATGCATTAGTGTATTCATTATAAACAGGAAATGCTGCAGTATGCATTAGTATACATCATTATGCACAGGACATGCTGCAGTATGCATAAGTGTACATCATTATGCACAGGAAATGCTGCAGTATGCATTAGTGTATTCATTATGCACAGGAAATGCTGCAGTATGCATTAGTGTATTCATTATGCACAGGAAATGCTACAGTATGCATTAGTGTACATCATTATGCACAGGACATGCTGCAGTATGCATTAGTGTACATCATTATGCACAGGACATGCTGCAGTGTGCATTAGTGTATTCATTATGCACAGGAAATGCTGCTGTATGCATTAGTGTACATCATTATGCACAGGACATGCTGCAGTGTGCATTAGTGTATTCATTATGCTCAGGAAATGCTGCAGTATGCATTAGTGTACATCATTTTGCACAGGACATGCTGCAGTGTGCATTAGTGTATTCATTATGCTCAGGAAATGCTGCAGTATGCATTAGTGTACATCATTATGCACAGGACATGCTGCAGTGTGCATTAGTGTATTCATTATGCACAGGAAATGCTGCAGTATGCATTAGTGTACATCATTATGCACATGACATGCTGCAGTATGCATTAGTGTGTTCATTATGCACAGGAAATGCTGCAGTATACATTAGTGTATTCATTATGCACAGGAAATGCTGCAGTATGCATTAGTGTGCTCATTATGCACAGGAAATGCTGCAGTATGCATTAGTGTGCATCATTATGCACAGGACATGCTGCAGTATGCATTAGTGTATTCATTATGCACAGGAAATGCTGCAGTATACATTAGTGTATTCATTATGCACAGGAAATGCTGCAGTATGCATTAGTGTATTCATTATGCACAGGAATTGCTGCAGTATGCATTAGTGTACTAATTATGCACAGGAAATGCTGCAGTATGGATTAGTGTGCATCATTATGCACAGGACATGCTGCAGTATGCATTAGTGTATTCATTATGCACAGGACATGCTGCAGTATGCATTAGTGTATTCATTATGCACAGGAAATGCTGCAGTATACATTAGTGTATTCATTATGCACAGGAAATGCTGCAGTATACATTAGTGTATTCATTATGCACAGGAAATGCTGCAGTATGCATTAGTGTATATTTATTATGCACAGGAAATGCTGCAGTATACATTAGTGTTTTCATTATGCACAGGAAATGCTGCAGTACGCATTAGTGTATATTTATTATGCACAGGAAATGCTGCAGTATGCATTAGTGTATTCATTAAGCACAGGAAATGCTGCAGTATGCATTAGTGTATTCATTATGCACAGGAAACGCTGCAGTATACATTAGTGTATTCATTATGCACAGGAAATGCTGCAGTATACATTAGTGTATTCATTATGCACAGGAAATGCTGCAGTATACATTAGTGTATTCATTATGCACAGGAAATGCTGCAGTATACATTAGTGTATTCATTATGCACAGGAAATGCTGCAGTATACATTAGTGTATTCATTATGCACAGGAAATGTTGCAGTATGCATTAGTGTGTTCATTATGCACAGGAAATGCTGCAGTATGCATTAGTGTACTCATTATGCACAGGAAATGCTGCAGTATGGATTAGTGTGCATCATTATGCACAGGACATGCTGCAGTATGCATTAGTGTATTCATTATGCACAGGACATGCTGCAGTATGCATTAGTGTATTCATTATGCACAGGACATGCTGCAGTATGCATTAGTGTATTCATTATGCACAGGAAATGCTGCAGTATACATTAGTGTATTCATTATGCACAGGAAATGCTGCAGTATACATTAGTGTATTCATTATGCACAGGAAATGCTGCAGTATGCATTAGTGTATATTTATTATGCACAGGAAATGCTGCAGTATACATTAGTGTTTTCATTATGCACAGGAAATGCTGCAGTACGCATTAGTGTATATTTATTATGCACAGGAAATGCTGCAGTATGCATTAGTGTATTCATTAAGCACAGGAAATGCTGCAGTATGCATTAGTGTATTCATTATGCACAGGAAACGCTGCAGTATACATTAGTGTATTCATTATGCACAGGAAATGCTGCAGTATACATTAGTGTATTCATTATGCACAGGAAATGCTGCAGTATACATTAGTGTATTCATTATGCACAGGAAATGCTGCAGTATACATTAGTGTATTCATTATGCACAGGAAATGCTGCAGTATACATTAGTGTATTCATTATGCACAGGAAATGTTGCAGTATGCATTAGTGTATTCATTATGCACAGGAAATGCTGCAGTATGCATTAGTGTATTCATTATGCACAGGAAATGCTGCAGTATGCATTAGTGTATTTATTATGCACAGGAAATGCTGCAGTATGCATTAGTGTATATTTATTATGCACAGAAAATGCTGCCGTATGCATTAGTGTATTCATTATGCGCAGGACATGCTGCAGTATGCATTAGTGTATTCATTATGCACAGGACATGCTGCAGTATGCATTAGTGTACATCATTATGCAGAGGACATGCTGCAGTGTGCATTAGTGTATTCATTATACACAGGAAATGCTGCACTATGCATTAGTGTACATCATTATGCACAGGAAATGCTACAGTATGCATTAGTGTATTCATTATAAACAGGAAATGCTGCAGTATGCATTAGTATACATCATTATGCACAGGACATGCTGCAGTATGCATAAGTGTACATCATTATGCACAGGAAATGCTGCAGTATGCATTAGTGTATTCATTATGCACAGGAAATGCTGCAGTATGCATTAGTGTATTCATTATGCACAGGAAATGCTGCAGTATGCATTAGTGTACATCATTATGCACAGGACATGCTGCAGTATGCATTAGTGTACATCATTATGCACAGGACATGCTGCAGTGTGCATTAGTGTATTCATTATGTTCAGGAAATGCTGCAGTATGCATTAGTGTACATCATTATGCACAGGACATGCTGCAGTGTGCATTAGTGTATTCATTATGCACAGGAAATGCTGCAGTATGCATTAGTATACATCATTATGCACATGACATGCTGCAGTATGCATTAGTGTGTTCATTATGCACAGGAAATGCTGCAGTATACATTAGTGTATTCATTATGCACAGGAAATGCTGCAGTATGCATTAGTGTGCTCATTATGCACAGGAAATGCTGCAGTATGCATTAGTGTGCATCATTATGCACAGGACATGCTGCAGTATGCATTAGTGTATTCATTATGCACAGGAAATGCTGCAGTATACATTAGTGTATTCATTATGCACAGGAAATGCTGCAGTATGCATTAGTGTACTCATTATGCACAGGAAATGCTGCAGTATGGATTAGTGTGCATCATTATGCACAGGACATGCTGCAGTATGCATTAGTGTATTCATTATGCACAGGACATGCTGCAGTATGCATTAGTGTATTCATTATGCACAGGAAATGCTGCAGTATACATTAGTGTATTCATTATGCACAGGAAATGCTGCAGTATACATTAGTGTATTCATTATGCACAGGAAATGCTGCAGTATGCATTAGTGTATTCATTATGCACAGGACATGCTGCAGTATGCATTAGTGTATTCATTATGCACAGGAAATGCTGCAGTATGCATTAGTGTACATCATTATGCACAGGAAATGCTGCAGTATACATTAGTGTATTCATTATGCACAGAAAATGCTGCAGTATGCATTAGTGTGCATCATTATGCACAGGACATGCTGCAGTATGCATTAGTGTATTCCTTATGCACAGGAAATGCTGCAGTATGCATTAGTGTATTCATTATGCACAAGAGGAGAAGTTACATTTTATAATCTACTTACAGACTTAATATTTTTATAAACTGCTCATTAAAGGTAGTAGTGATGTCTTGAACATAAAAATTTGGGTTTGTGAACCGGCGAACCGGGCGAACCCCCATAGACTTCAATGGGCAGGTGAATTTTTAAACCCACAGGGACTCTTTCTGGCCACAATAGTGATGGAAAAGTTGTTTCAAGGGGACTAACACCTGGACGGTGGCGTGCCGGAGGGGGATCCATGGCAAAACTCCCATGGAAAATTACATAGTTGATGCAGAGTCTGGTTTTAATCCATAAAGGTCATAAATCACCTAACATTCCTAAATTGTTTAGAATAACGTGCTTTAAAACATCAGGTATGATGTTGTATCGATCAGGTAGTGTAAGGGTTACTCCCGCTTCACAGTGACAGACCAAACTCCTGCAGTGGGTACAACATCATCAGCATCACACCGTAAGTCCATGTGTGTAATGCTGCCTAACTGAGACATATCCCTGTTATCTACATCACTCATTTCTTCCAACTGATGTGTAAATAACTCCTCTGACAGATCAAGTGAAGCGGCTGTGGTGCTAGTGTTGGTGGTGGCGGCAGGCGGGCGAGTGGTGCCCGAAGCTAAGCTGGAGGAGGATGGTGTGTCAAGGTTCCGAGCGGAAGCTGTAGAAGATTGGGTGTCCTGTGTTAGCCAGTCAACTATGTCCTCAGAACTTTTCGAGTTCAGGGTACGTGGCCTCTGAACACTGGGCATTATTCTAGGGCCAAAGGGAATGATGCATTAGTGTACATCATGATGCAGAGGACATGCTGCAGTGTGCATTAGTGTATTCATTATACACAGGAAATGCTGCAGTATGCATTAGTGTACATCATTATGCACAGGAAATGCTACAGTATGCATTAGTGTATTCATTATAAACAGGAAATGCTGCAGTATGCATTAGTATACATCATTATGCACAGGACATGCTGCAGTATGCATAAGTGTACATCATTATGCACAGGAAATGCTGCAGTATGCATTAGTGTATTCATTATGCACAGGAAATGCTGCAGTATGCATTAGTGTATTCATTATGCACAGGAAATGCTGCAGTATGCATTAGTGTACATCATTATGCACAGGACATGCTGCAGTATGCATTAGTGTACATCATTATGCGCAGGACATGCTGCAGTGTGCATTAGTGTATTCATTATGCTCAGGAAATGCTGCAGTATGCATTAGTGTACATCATTATGCACAGGACATGCTGCAGTGTGCATTAGTGTATTCATTATGCACAGGAAATGCTGCAGTATGCATTAGTGTACATCATTATGCACAGGACATGCTGCAGTATGCATTAGTGTGTTCATTATGCACAGGAAATGCTGCAGTATGCATTAGTGTATTCATTATGCACAGGAAATGCTGCAGTATACATTAGTGTATTCATTATGCACAGGAAATGCTGCATTATGCATTAGTGTGCTCATTATGCACAGGAAATGCTGCAGTATGCATTAGTGTGCATCATTATGCACAGGACATGCTGCAGTATGCATTAGTGTATTCATTATGCACAGGAAATGCTGCAGTATACATTAGTGTATTCATTATGCACAGGAAATGCTGCAGTATGCATTAGTGTATTCATTATGCACAAGAAATGCTGCAGTATGCATTAGTGTACTCATTATGCACAGGAAATGCTGCAGTATGGATTAGTGTGCATCATTATGCACAAGACATGCTGCAGTATGCATTAGTGTATTCATTATGCACAGGACATGCTGCAGTATGCATTAGTTTATTCATTATGCACAGGAAATGCTGCAGTATACATTAGTGTATTCATTATGCACAGGAAATGCTGCAGTATACATTAGTGTATTCATTATGCACAGGAAATGCTGCAGTATGCATTAGTGTATTCATTATGCACAGGACATGCTGCAGTATGCATTAGTGTATTCATTATGCACAGGAAATGCTGCAGTATGCATTAGTGTACATCATTATGCACAGGAAATGCTGCAGTATACATTAGTGTATTCATTATGCACAGAAAATGCTGCAGTATGCATTAGTGTATTCATTATGCACAGAAAATGCTGCAGTATGCATTAGTGTATTCCTAATGCACAGGAAATGCTGCAGTATGCATTAGTGTATTCATTATGCACAAGAGGAGAAGTTACATTTTATAATCTACTTACAGACTTAATATTTTTATAAACTGCTCATTAAAGGTAGTAGTGATGTCGCAAACATGAAAATTTGGGTTCGTGAACCGGCGAACCGGGCGATCCCCCATAGACTTCAATGGGCAGGTGAATTTTTAAACCCACAGGGACTCTTTCTGGCCACAATAGTGATGGAAAAGTTGTTTCAAGGGGACTAACACCTGGACTGTGGCGTGCCGGAGGGGGATCCATGGCAAAACTCCCATGGAAAATTACATAGTTGATGCAGAGTCTGGTTTTAATCCATAAAGGTCATAAATCACCTAACATTCCTAAATTGTTTGGAATAACGTGCTTTAAAACATCAGGTATGATGTTGTATCGATCAGGTAGTGTAAGGGTTACGCCCGCTTCACAGTGACAGACCAAACTCCCGCAGTGGGTACAAAATCATCAGCATCACATCGTACGTCCATGTGTGTAATGCTGCCTAACTGAGACATATCCCTGTTATCTACATCCTCTGGCAATAATGGTTGCGCATCACTCATTTCTTCCAACTGATGTGTAAATAACTCCTCTGACAGATCAAGTGAAGCGGCTGTGGTGCTAGTGTTGGTGGTGGCGGCAGGCGGGCGAGTGGTGCCCGAAGCTAAGCTGGAGGAGGATGGTGTGTCAAGGTTCCGAGCGGAAGCTGTAGAAGATTGGGTGTCCTGTGTTAGCCAGTCAACTATGTCCTCAGAACTTTTCGAGTTCAGGGTACGTGGCCTCTGAACACTGGGCATTATTCTAGGGCCAAAGGGAATCACAGCACCACGACGCCGACGGCCCCTGCGGGGTGGCCTGCCTCTACCTGTCATTTTTTTTTTTCGATTAGTGGTACTATGCGTGCAAGCTACTGTGACAACAGATATGAGTGGCACTGTGCATTAATGGCAGTAATGTACACTACTGTTACACCAGATATGAGTTGCACTGGTGTGACACTGTGCCCTGGCAGGCCCTGAAAAATCTGTTACACATCTACAACCACCAAAAAACAACCATGCTAAATAGTTTCTAAATTTTGTCCTGAGTTTAGAAATACCCAATGTTAACATGTTCTTTGCTTTTTTGCAAGTTATAGGGAAATAAATACAAGAAGCACTTTGCTATTTCAAAACCACTTTTTTTTCAAAATGAGCGCTAGTTACATTGGAACCCTGATATCTGTCAGGAATACCTGAATATCCCTTAACATGTATATATTTTTTTTAGCAGACATCCCAAAGTATTGATCTAGGCCCATTTTGGTATATTTCATGCCACCATTTCACCGCCAAATGCGATCAAATAAAAAAAAATTGTTCACTTTTTCACAAACTTTAGGTTTCTCACAAAAATTATTTACAAACAACTTATGCAATTATGGCATAAATGGTTGTAAATGCTTCTCTGGGATCCCCTTTGTTCAGAAATAGCAGAGTTATATGGCTTTGGCATTGCTTTTTGGTAATTAGAAGGCTGCTAAATGCCACTGCGCACCACACGTGTTTTATGCCCAGCAGTGAAGGGGTTAATTAGGGAGCATGTAGGGAGCTTGTAGAGTTAATTTTAGCTTAAGTGTAGTGTAGTAGACAACCCAAAGTATTGATCTAGGCCCATTTTGGTATATTTCATGTCACCATTTCACCGCCAAATGCGATCAAATTAAAAAAAAAGTCTCATTTTTCACAATTTTAGGTTTCTCACTGAAATAATTTACAAACAGCTTGTGCAATTATGGCACAAATGGTTGTAAATGCTTCTCTGGGATCCCCTTTGTTCAGAAATAGCAGACATATATGACTTTGGCGTTGCTTTATGGTAATTAGAAGGCCGCTAAATGCTGCTGCGCATCACACGTGTATTATGGTTAGCAGTGAAGGGGTTAATTTGGTAGTTTGTAGGGAGCTTGCAGGGTTAATTTTAGCTTTAGTGTAGAGATCAGCCTCCCACCTGACATATCAGACCCCCTGATCCCTCCCAAACAGCTCCCTTCCCTCCCCCACCCCACAATTGTCCCCGCCATCTTAAGTACTGGCAGAAAGTCTGCCAGTACTAAAATAAACGGTTTTTTAATTATTTTTTTTAAAAAAATTTAAGCATATTTACATATGCTGTGGTGTAGCAACCCCCCTTAGCCTCCAACCTCCATGATCCCCCCCAAAACAGCTCTCTAACCCTTCCCCATCTGCCTTATTGGCGGCCATCTTGGGTACTGGCAGCTGTCTGCTATTATTTCACAGTCAAAAAAGTGTTTTTTTTAAATGTACACTACTGTTACACCAGATATGAGTGGTGGCACTGGGCAAGTGGGCACAGTATACGCTGTGAGCCTGACACACACGCTGGAAGGCAGGCAGGCAGGCAACTGCAATTAGATTACACAGGAAAAAAAAAAGCAGACTGATGTTCTAGCCCTAAAAAGGGCTTTTTGGGGTTCTGTCCTTACAGCAGAGATCAGATGAGTCCTTCAGGACTGTAGTGGACACTGAATACACTAGCCTAGCTATCAATTTCCCTATTAAATCAGCAGCAGCTACACTGTCCCTCCTCTCACTAAGAATGCAGCTTCCAAATGAATCTAAAATGGATGCTGTCCAGGAGGTGGGAGGGTCTGGGAGGGAGTGTCTGCCGCTGATTGGCTGTAATGTGTCTGCTGATTGTGAGGTAAAGGGTCAAAGTTTACTCAATGATGACGAATAGGGTGCGGATCGAACATTGCATATGTTCGCACGCCGTGGCGAACGCGAACATGCTATGTTCGCCGGGAACTATTCGCCGGCGAACTATTCGCAACATCACTATATATGAGACACAGAAATATATTTCACAATTCAGATAGAACATGCAGTTTAAAACAAATTTCTAATTTACTTATATTGACAAAGTTTCTTCATTCTCATGGTATTTTTGAAAGAAAAGAAGGGAAGTAAGCTCAGGAGCATGCACGTGTTTGGAGCACTATATGGCAGCAGTTTTGCAAGAGCACTACTTCCTGCCATGTACTGCTCCAGACACCTACTTAGGTCTCTCATCAACAACATAAAAAGGAAATTTATGCTTACCTGATAAATTTATTTCTTTTTCGATACGATGAGTCCACGGATTTCATCCTTACTTGTGGGATATCGCCTCCTGGTCAGCAGGAGGAGGCAAAGAGCACCACAGCAGAGCTGTATAAATAGCTCCTCCCTTTCCTCCCAACCCAGTCATTCGACCGAAGTTTAGGAAGAGAAAGGAAAAGAGAAAGGAAAAGCCAAGGTGCAGAGGTGTCTGAAGTTTATCAAAAATGTAATAACCTGTCTCACTAGAACAGGGTGGGCCGTGGACTCATCGTATTGAAAAAATAAATAAATTTATCAGGTAAGCATAAATTTCCTTTTCATTTTCAAGATACGATGAGTCCACGGATTTCATCCTTACTTATGAGATACAATACCAAAGCTATAGTACACGGATGAAAGGGTAGGGACAAGACAGGGAACCTAAATGGAAGGCACCACTGCTTGAAGAACTTTCCTACCAAAAACAGTCTCAGATGAGGCAAAGGTATCGAATTTGTAAAATTTGGAAAAGTGTGAAGAGAAGACCAATTTGCAGCTTTGCAAATCTGTTCAACAGAAGCCCATGAGGAAGCCACAGCCCTAGTGGAATGAGCCGTAATTCGTTCAGGAGGCTGCTGTCCAGCAGTCTCATAGGCAAAGCGGATGATACTCTTCAGCCAACAAAAAAAAAAGAGAGGTAGCCGTAGCATTCTGACCCCTACGTTTCCCAGAAAAAACAACAAATAATGAAGATGATTGGCGAAAATCCTTAATCGCCTGTAAGTAGAACTTCAAAGCACGGACCACGTCCAAGTTATGTAACAGATGCTCCTTCTTAGAAGAAGGATTAGGACACAAGTAAGGAACAACAATTTCCTGATTAATATTTTTATTTGAAACAACCTTAGGAAGAAAACCAGGTTTAGTTCGTAACACCACCTTATCCGAATGGAAAATAAGATAAGGAGAAGCACATTGTAATGCCGAAAGCTCAGATACTCTTCGAGCAGAAGAAATAGCAACCAAAAATAAAACTTTCCAAGATAATAACTTAATATCTATGGAATGCATAGGTTCAAACGGAACCCCTTGAAGAACTCTAAGAACTAAATTCAAACTCCAAGGAGGAGCAATTAGTCTAAATACAGGTCTGATTCTAGTCAGAGCCTGACAAAAAGATTGTAAATCTGGAACATCTGCCAGACGCTTGTGTAACAAAATAGATAAAGCAGAAATCTGTCCTTTTAAAGAACTTGCTGACAACCCCTTCTCCAATCCTTCTTGGAGAAAAGACAAAATCCTGGGAATCCTAACCCTACTCCATGAGTAGCCCTTGGATTCACACCAATAAAGATATTTATGCCATATCTTATGGTAAATTTTTCTAGTAACAGGCTTACGAGCCTGAATCAAGGTATCTATGACCAAATCAGAAAAAACACGCTTAGACATATTAAGTGTTCAATCTCCAAGCAGTTAGCTGCAGAGAAACTAGATTCGGATGATAGAAGGGTCCCTGAATGACAAGGTCTTTCCTCAATGGAAGCTTCCATGGTGGCTGAGATGACATGTCCACCAGATCGGCATACCAAGTCCTGCGAGGCCATGCAGGAGCGATGAGGATCACCGATGTCCTCTCCTGTTTGACTCGAGCAATCACCCGGGAAGGAGAGCAAATGGAGGGAACACATAAGCTAGGCTGAAAGACCAAGGCACTGCTAAGGCATCTATCAGCTCTGCCTGTGGATCCCTGGACCTGGACCCGTATCTCGGAAGCTTGGCATTCTGACAAGAAGCCATAAGATCCAACTCTGGCATGCCCCATCTGAGAATCAGGTTGGCAAACACCTCCGGATGGAGTTCCCACTCTCCTGGATGAAATGTCTGTCTGCTCAGAAAATCCGCCTCCCAGTTTTCCACCCCTGGGATGTGGATCACTGACAGATGGCAAGAGTTAGACTCCGCCCACTGTATTATCTTGGCTACTTCTGTCATCGCTAAGGAATTCCTTGTTCCTCCCTGATGATTGATGTAAGCTACAGTCGTTATGTTGTCTGACTGGAATCTGATGAATTGGGCCGAAGTCAACTGAGGCCAAGCCCGAAGCGCATTGAATATTGCTCTCAACTCTAGGATATTGATAGGAAGGAGAGACTCTGCCTGAGTCCATACACACTGAGCCCTTAGGGAGTTCCAGACTGCTCCCCATCCTAACAGGCTGGCATCCGTTGTCACTATCACCCATGAGGATCTGCGGAAGCATGTCCCCTGGGATAGATGATGCAGCGACAACCACCATAGAATAGAGTTCCTCGTCTCCTGGTCTAGATCTATTTGAGGAGACAAATCTGTATAATCTCCATTCCACTGCCTGAGCAGAGGTCTGAGATGAAAACGAGCAAAACGGAACGATGTCCATTGCCGCCACCATCAATCCAATCACCTCCATGCACTGAGCCACTGACGGACGAGGATTGGATTGGATTGACCGACAAGTAGTTAGAATTTTTAACTTTCTGACCTCTGTCAGAAAAATCTTCATTGAAACAGAGTCGATTAAGGTTCCCAGAAAGGGTACTCTTGTCTGAGGAACTAACAAACTCTTTTATATGTTTACCTTCCAACCGTGGGTCCTTAGGAAGGAAAGTACAATGTCGGTATGGGACTTTGCTAGTTGAAAGGATGACGCCTGAATCAGTATGTCGTCCAGATAAGGTGCCACTGTCATGCCTTGCATTCGTACAACCGCCAATAAGGACCCAAGAACCTTCATGAAAATTCTGGGTGCCGTAGCCAGACCAAAAGGAAGAGCCACAAACTAATAATGTTTGTCCAGAAAGGCAAACCTTAGGAACTTGTGATGATCTCTGTGAATAGGAACATGAAGGTATGCATTCTTTAAATCCACCGTTGACATAAATTGACCTTCTTGAATCAATGGAAGAATGGTACGGATAGTTTCCATCTTGAAAGATGGAACTCTGAGAAACTTGTTTAGACTCTTGAGATCTAAGATAGGTCTGAATGTTCCCTCCTTTTTGGGAACTACAAACAGATTTGAATAAAACCCCTGTCCCTGTTCCTGAATAGGAACGGGACAGATCACTCCCATGGAGGAGAGTTCTCTTACACAGCGTAAGAATGCCTCTCTCTTTATTTGGTCTACAGACAATCGAGAAAGAAGAAACTTTCCTCTGGGGGAAGAATTTCTGAATTCCAGCTGGTATCCCTGAGAAACTATCTCTAATGCCCAGGGGTCCTCAACATTTCACATCCAAGCTTGAATGAAGAAAGACAGTCTGCCCCTACTAGATCCGGTCACGGATCTGGGGCCAACCCTTCATGCTGATTTGGGGGCAGCAGCAGGCTTCTTGGATGGTTTACCCTTGTTCCAGGACTGAGTCGGTCTCCAGGTAGACTTGGTTTGTGAATAGTTACCTTCCTGCTTAGAGAAAGAGGAAGGGGGAATTCCCTTGAAGTTTCGAAAGGAACGAAAATTACTTTGACAACCTCTCTGTTTAGATTTCTTATCTTGAGGGAGGAGATGACCCTTGCCTCCCGTAATGTCAGAAATAATTTCTTTCAAGTCAGGTCCGAACAGGGTCTTCCCCTTGTACGGAATAGCCAAAAGCTTAGACTTAGATGACACATCTGCAGACCAAGACTTTAACCATAAAGCTCTGCGTGCTAAGATGGAAAATCCTGAACTCTTAGCTGCCAATTTGGTAATCTGAAAAGAAGAATCTGTAATAAAAGAATGAGCTAATTTAAGAGCTTTAATTCTATCTTGGATTTCTTCCAAAGAAGTCTCAGTTTTAAGAGACTCTTCTAAAGCATCAAACCAATAAGCAGCCGCAGTCGTAACTGTAACAATGCAGGCTGCCGGTTGCAATAGCAACCCCTGATGAACATATATTTTTTTAAGAAGACCCTCCAATTTCTTGTCCATAGGGTCCTTAAAAGCACAACTATCCTCAATAGGGATAGTAGTTCGTTTAGCCAAGGTTGAAATAGCTCCCTCCACCTTAGGGACCGACTGCCAAAAGTCCCTAATGGCGTCAGCTATAGGGTACATCTTCTTGAAAATGGGAGAAGGGAAAAAAGGAACACCCGATCTCTCCCATTCCTTAGCAATAATTTCCGAAGTTCTCTTAGGAACTGGAAATACATCCGAATAAGAAGGAACCTCTAAGTATCTGTCCAGCTTACTCAATTTGTCTGGAGGAACCACAATTGAATCACAGTCATCCAGAGTCACCAAAACCTCCCTCAATAACAGGTCGATGTGTTCAAGTTTAAACCTGAAGGAAACTGCATCTGGATCCGTCAGAGGTAAGCCACTTCCTGAGTCAGAAAGTTCCCCCTCGGATAGAGCCTCCATACCCTCCAATTCAGAGCCCTGGGAGGGTACATCTGAGATCGCCATCAAAGCATCAGAAGTTGCATTGACCATGTGGTTATCCTTCCTACTGCGTTTGCCTTGGAGTACCGTAAAGGTAGATAACGCCTCAGAAAGTGTAGATGACATAACCGCAGCAATGTCCTGCAGAGTGATTGGCGGCGCTTGAGCGGGCGTTAAGGGCTGTGACGCTTGGGGAGAAAGTTGCGGCATACTCTGAGACCCATCAGCTGAACCCTGAGAAACATTCGCCTTAGATATACTTTTATTAAAGAAAATCTGCTCTCTAAACTCTAATGCCCTCTCAGTGCACGAGGGACGAAAAGTAACAGGGGGTTCCACATTGGCATTCAAACACATAGAACATGTACTGTTTTGAAGGTCTTCCATGACAAAAAATAAGCAAATGCAAAATTGGATGTGGTACTGATAATTATGTGATGAATTTAAAACATAAATAATATGCAATCAGCCTAATATAACTGATGACAAAAACTTTTGAAAAATAAGTGTACTGTGCCTTTAAATTTTTCTGCTCAACACCAGATAATGGAAAACAAAATTCAAACACTTGCACCACCTTGCCACAGCTCTGCTGTGGTGCCTACCTGTCCCCACGAGACAACGATCTTCCAAAGAAGTCTCTATCTCCTCATGTGCGGCGTGCCTAAGACCGCCTGTGATATCACTGAAACATGCGGTCTTAGGAAACACCGAAGCCTCAAAGCACACTGCCGATCGGGTCACTGAGTCCCTGAATAACAACTGCGCGGCTAAGTGAGCGAACGATAAGCCCCGCCCTTCATGGGCAGTAAACTAACTCAAAGGAACCCCGGGCAAGAAGTATATAGAAAAAAACAATGCCAGTCAAAGTGAAACCCATGAAAACATTCACTGTGTCCCCTCAAAGCGAAACTAGAGCAGAGTACACCGGAGTATATAACTCCAAGCTGCAGATATAAAAAGCCCATAGGAATTACGGCTGTCACAGAGTAATGAGGGGAATACACACATGCATATAAGGACTTGAGCAAGTTGATTACCCCTTATTTTATATAGGAAATAAAGGACAGTCTGTTCTGAGTTACCTGGTGTCCCAGAAATCAAAAGACTGCACACTCCCACACGAAGAAGAGGTCCTCATCTCCTCCTGTAGATCTGTGGGAACAAACAGGGTCTTAGATAATATCTGCTAAGACCATCATCAGCAGGGCAGCACAATAGTATGGGAGGCACAGAGAGAATGAAAATCTCCCCAGTTCCCATTGCTTAAAAGCCACTTGCAGCTCTACTCTAGAGGCTGACAAGGAATACAGCTACACCCTGAATAAAATAGCACTCACTGGTACCATTTTAAAAACAATAAACTCTTGATTGAAGAATCTAAACTAACACCTCACTTTGCCTCTTCCTATCACTAACACAGGCAAAGAGAATGACTGGGTTGGGAGCGAAGGGAGGAGCTATTTATACAGCTCTGCTGTGGTGCTCGTTGCCCCCTCCTGCTAACCAGGAGGCGATATCCCACAAGTAAGGATGAAATCCGTGGACTCATCGTATCTTGAAAAAGAAATCCATGAAAACGAAGCAAATTTGATAATAGAAGTAATTTTGTAAAACTTCTATGAAATTGTCTGAATTAGAAAAGAAAGTTTTTGGGTTTCATATCCCTTTAATAAAAAGATTTTCCAAACCTAATGTTTAGACGTCCTCTAAAGCAATGATCTGGTCCTCCGCTACTTCACACTGCATACTCAAGTGCATGTGGATGGTGATGTAGGAGAAAAAATATTAAAGAAACATGAAACCCAACATTTTTATTTCATGATTCAGATCTTTTCTAATTTTTTTCTGTTAAAAAAAAATCATTCGGTATCCTTTTTTAAAGGAGCAGCAATGCACTTCTTGGAGCTAGCTGAACACATCTAGTGAGTCAATGACAAAAAGGATAATAATAATAATAATAAGGATATATGTGCAGCTACCAATTGGTAGCTAGATTAGTTAGTGCATTGCTGCTTCTGAGCCTACCTAGGTATGTTTTTCAACAAAGGATAACAAGATAATGACACAAATTGGATAACAGAAGTGTAGTAGAAATTTGTTTAAAAGTGTATGCTCTATATGAATCTCTGAATCATGAGACTTTAAAATTTTCACTTTTCTTTCCCTTTAAACAAAATTCAGTTTTAGGCCTTGATATTCAAAGGATTCTCCAGTTTGAAGAGAAATTCCGGTTATCCTAGCTTGTGACACAGAGACTTTCTTTTACTGCTCAGTGCAGCCTTTTTTAAAATACATCCAAATAACAAAACACTTTAGAAGACAAGCGAAAAGAATGAGCAAACAAATTTAGCTAATAACAAGGCTAGATTAGAACAGAGAACAGTGACCAATCAGAATACCCATAGTAACCATAAACTTACCACTGAGCTCTCAGCTTCCTCCTTTGTATTTGATGCTCCAATGTGAAAAATTAAAAAGAGAAGAGTCAAAAGTTAGAAGTCCTATTATAAAAAGTACAAAACTAGGGCTGCACGTATAATCACATGATGCGATTAATTGCAATTTTAAATCGTTGCGATTTCAAATCTCGGGAGTATGCGATTTATAATCCCGCCTCTATGACGTACAGGAGGGCTCCGCTGCCGAGTAAATCTGTTTAAATTTAAAAAAAAGCTGCGCTCGCACTTCATTTGTCAGCGGTGTCAGCCCTCTCTTCTGCAGGCCTGGGGGTAAATATTTGCTTTAGCTGTTTGCGGTCCATTAAAGATGCCAGTGCAGTAACTCAGGGCTCCATATTGTAAGGCACAAGAGAAACCCTCAAACAATTTCCAGACATGCCACTGGCAACACGGCCTCTGTGTGTGTACCACACATTGGCAGCCAACAGAAGCAGTAACTCCCCTCAGCCCCGGAGCTCCCTGCTCAACCCAGCACGGCCCCACCCTCGCTACTCTCCCTGCTGGAAGATAAGTGTTTACTTAACGGTCTGCAATCGCGGTAAGTTTGTACAGGGACAATGTGAGGGTTAGTGTATAGGCAACGTGCTACTTCATAATGTAGTAGGTGTGTATAAGGTACTTTGCTAGGGCCTCTGTGGGAGCGCAGACAGCCGGGGGGACAGCAGGTAGCACGCAGTGTAAGAACAACGTGGGCTGATGTTACACAACTTTAACCTCTGATCACAAATTAGCTGTAACTAACACAACTGTAAGGTTTTAGAGAGCTGTGTGCCATGTAACAGACAGATGAGTAAAGTTATTTTTTTTAAATCGCGATTAAAATCGCAATCGCGATATTTTAGGTCCAAAATCGCTATTTTCATTTTTTCACCCAGCCCTATACAAAATACAGGAACGACGTGTAGAAAAACAACATCTTGTGGGTAACTTGACTCGAAGAGCAGATTTTTCCAACGAGAAGGAACAGATATGAACAATATTTTCTGCTTTTCATCGGGAGCTGATGGAACAAGTGATGGTACAAATAAAGCTTGGAGAGGGTCTGTCTGATTAAATGGTAGCTGAAATGAAATAAAATTATTATATTCCAATCAGGGTGGGAAAGATTAGAGGTGGGGAAAACTATTCATCTCTGTGTCTTTAATAAAATCTAGATTATAAGATAGGATAACAGGACATTTTATTACAAGACCAAAGACTCATTTTTTGCTAGTTTAAAGTAACTAACAAAATAAATTTAGAGAGGCATGTTGAATGGGTAAAATTGTTTAAAAATGGAGAACCAATCTGCTGCATTTAGAATTTAATGGAGAGGAGCAGATTTTGAAAATGCTTTAAAAGCAGCAGAACTCGAAATGAATGAGCTGAGAATGACAGATCTATTACAGCTTCCTTCATAAACAATTTACTCCACCATGCTATAGTGGTAGAAGTCACAGGAGAATGAGGAGGAATAAAAGAGATTAGTAGTTGACAATTAGAAGGATGTCTAAAAGAAGAAGATCTGGACTCATATTCTTTAAGACAATTAATGACACATAAAGCTGGTTCAGAATGAAGATATGAATAGAAAATGAGTTTTAGTTCTGTAAGACAGAAAGAATGTAGCACCTTCAGGAGAAATGCATTTTAAATTAAAGTCTAAAGCTTTGACATCAGACACTCTATGGAAAGAAATAAGACTGTGAGGATCGTACCTTTCTCAGATGAATGAGTAAAAAGGTAACGTCTAAGCCTAGTACAAATTAGAGCTTGCACGTACCACACAGTCTCACACCTGACCTGAATTCTCTGGATGTTATTATAGACTGTGGGATGACGACGATATAGTCATATTACTCTTGATGACAAACAAGCTAGAGGTGTATACCAAATGATATATAATACACTAGGAGTATTAGTTATATGTACAATAGAGGTACACTTGTGAAGTGCAACAGTTAATTAAGGCGGGTTACTGCAATTAATATATGTACAATAAAGGTTCACTTGTGAAGAGCATCAGTTCATCAAGGTAGGTTACTGCAGTTAATATATGTACAATAAAGGTTCACTTGTCATGTGCAACAGTTCATCAAGGTAAGTCACTGTAATTGATATATATACAACAATGGTTCAGTTATGAAGAGAGAAGTTCATCAAGGTTGGTCACAGCATTTGGTGTGCATTCACAGAGGAGATATATGTTAATTGCATCAGCAGAGAATATATATATATAAGCTTGAGTAAGTTCACAAGAAGCAACAGGAGATAAACAGTTAAGTTGCAAGAAGGTTGTTAAGATGATTAATGCTGAAAGATCAGACAGGCAGGGTTGTTAATAGCGGCACTTAAGCTAACATGCTGCAGTAGTTTATGGTAGTGGAAGGCATATTTGTGCATGTAATGTCTTAAGGGTTATGCTGCCTGACTGAAATGTGAAGCTGTGCAGTGTGTGAGTTTGCAACATTTGTTGCAATATGTGGGGTGGGGACTCTTACCTGTTATAAAAGTGCATGGATGCTGGAACACTTCCTCTTTCTTGTCTGCAACTGCTGGAGAAAGTTTTTTTCTGTCGTGATGGTGCGGCCTAGGCGTCAGTCGGTTCCTACTAAGCAGTTGAGGGAGTCTTCCCCTGTGTCACGGCGAGTATCTGTTAGGGGGAGAGGTGTTAGTTTGGGTGCAGGGGAGGTAGGCCTCAGTCTTTCCCAAAAGGTAGGCCTCACTCCTTCCCGGGGGTTGGGGGAGCCTCCCGGCGTTTCATCTTCCCCCCTCCTTTTCCCCGTGTCCCAATGTGAGGGTCCCTCAGATTCGGGGTTGGTTTCTGGCAGTGCTGGGGACAACGTGGGGGAGGAGGGGGCCCAGGATGGCTCGATCGGCCTCCCGGAGGTATTCAGGGTCGGCAGGATACTCTAGGTCGCGGGAGCGAGCGGCGGGCTTTCGGGCCTGCACCGCGTGGTTCCGCCTGGTTGCGGAACCACGCGGGTGCGGATCGCGGCCCACAGGGTGCCCCTTATAGAATTGGTGGTTCCGGTGGTTCTGCGGCCTCCTCCGGGGTCGGGTACTTACCTGACTTACCTGTTTCGGAAGCAGCACGGGCGGCAGTTGCGGCCTTGATCCAGGCCCTCACGTCGGGAGCGAGTTCTAGCGTCGCGGCAGGTGGTGGGCAATCCGGCGTCGTCCATGGGGGTCCGGCGGGTGTTCCGGCGGCAGGCGGTGTGGTCCTTTCGGGAGCGGTGAGCAGTGCGTCCTCTTCAGGCGATGTCTTCCGGTCGGTGTGGGGCAGCGGTGACGTCACTTCCGGTAGTCGCGGTCATGACATCACTTTCGGGTGCCGCAAGGATATCCTCACTTCCGGTTTTGGGCGTGGTCAGGAGCAGTCGAGTCTCCGGTTCGGGCATGGCAGCGGCAGAGGTGAGTCGGGGGTCCGGGGATCCGGGAGAGGCGGCACCGGGCAGGCGGAGGCTGAAGGCAGGCATCTGGGGGCAGGCACCTGGCAACTGGAGACGCACTTGGGGGCACATGGAGGCAGGCAAAGGGGGGCAGGCACCTTGCAGATGCAGGCAGATGTTGGGACTTATGTTGGACGTGGGGGTTTGAGCCCTGGGGGCCGGATGGTACAGGGCAATGGGGTAGGGGCAGTAAGCCGGTTGCAGCAGCTGCAAGCATCCAGGGAAATACCGGGCTCAAAAGTCAACCGGCTGGGGGTGGGAATATGGTCAGTAGTGGGCATGAACCTCTGGGGAGAGGGCAACAGGATGTGATTGGGGAAATTTTCAGGTTGGCCTTGATGCTAGCTCATGGGGCTCAACCGTCGTCCACTGGAGCGGGGCATACCCAGCACCGGTTGGCACAGGGGGTTTGGAGCCGGTCATGCTGGAATAAGTCATGGGGGGGCGGGTGGCCAAGGGCCAGCTCTTGCACGTTGGAGTGAAGGGGGTAGCAGGGGGAGGCAGTCAGGTGGTGTGGCCCAAGGGGGTGGGCAGCAAGCTAGCCATGTTGTGGGGTGGGGGTGGCGCCTGTCCTGCGATTCCCAGTACTCCCTGCTCTGTTTTCTCTCCACAGGTGAGCGGTGATGCAGTGGTGGCAGCAAACCAGGAGGCTGGGCAAGCGTCAGCTCAGAGGACCGGAGCAGGCCAGGAGGCCCTTCCCCCTACAGCACCAGGAGCAGGTGAGATTACATTGGGCGGGGGGCTGGGGGAGGGTGTGGGTGGATCATTTAGCGATACTGGCTCTGAGAGTGACGACTCCTTAGGGCCAGTATCTAAACCTCAAAAACGTGTGTTAAAGTACCTACGTAGATTGGTGGCTGGGTGGGGAAGTGCAGGCAGGGGTTCCTGGTCAGGATGCTGTAGCTAGTCAGCAGGTAGGGTCAGGGGCTGTGAGCTTGGCGTTGGCAGACAGAAAAGTGGCGCTGCAGGGGGATGCATACCCCTGCAATGTGCACTCATTGCATTCGCACCTTAAGGCAAAAGTGGTTTAGAAAATCAGGGAGGGCAAATATGTGCACATTTTTTATTTGTCGCTCGAGGCCCATAAGGCCAAGGAGCGAAGTGAGGATGGCTCGGGCCCAAAAAAGGTGAAGAGGCCCGAGACGATTGACGAGTGGCGCACGTGCTTTTGGGTACTGGCATCCTGTCTCATGGAGGCAAAGCCGGAGTTGAGGGTCGATGTGCTAAAATACATGGAGACGATTGAGTTTGTTCACAAAACTTATAAGGAAGGTGTGTGGAGGTCTTACGACGCGGACTATAGGAAAAAGATGGTGGGGAACCCTTTGCTGACCTTTGGTACTACGGATGTACAAAGGTCCAAACAATCCCCTTCTCCCCCTTCAGGTGTAAGGGCTGGGGGGAGCAGGCAGCTACGGGGAGTCAAGAGGAAAGGCCGGGAATGTTGGAAGTTCAATGATGGGAAGTGTGATCGGGGAGCAAACTGCTCCTTTCAACACTCTTGCCTGTACTGCGGGGCGGGCCACCCAGGGTCCGAGTATGGGAGATGGAAAGAGATGGGGGCCGAGGTGCTGGCAGAGGGGCCGCTGGGGCAAAGGGCCCCAATGCCACTGAGGCTGGACGCCCTTGAGCCCTGGCTCAGGGTCTACCCGGACAGGCGCGCAGGGTAGCTTCTCCTGTCCGGGCTTCGCGAGGGTTTCCTCATTCCGGTGGTGGGGCCGGTGATCGGGGCACGGCGGAAGCAGAACCTCAAGTTGGCGTATGAATACCCCGATGTTGTGAGGGAAAAGTTGGGTAAAGAACTGAGGTTGGGCCGTATGGCTGGCCCCTTCTCGGAGCCCCCCATTGAGGGGCTAGTGGTTTCCCCGCTGGGGGTTGTGCCGAAGAAGGAAGCGGGAAAATTCCGGTTGATCCAGCACTTATCATATCCGAAAGGTAATTCGGTTAATGACGCCATCAACCCGGAGGTTAGCTCCGTTTTCTATCAGTCATTTGACCAAGCTATGGTTTTGGTGAAACAGGCTGGGGTTGGGGCCCTCTTGGCGAAGCTTGACATCGAATCAGCTTTCCGCTTGCTGCCAATACACCCGGCATCCTTTCGGTTGATGGGGTGCTGGTTTGAGGGGGCATATTTTGTAGATCGTTGTCTTCCAATGGGTTGCTCGGTCTCATGTACATTCTTTGAGATGTTCAGTACATTCCTGCACTGGGCTGTTTTTTCGGAGGCGCGGGCTGGGCTTATAGCCCATTACTTGGATGACTTTCTGCTGATCGGCAGAGCCGGGTCGGCAGAGTGTGCGCGGCTTATGTCAGTAATGAGGGCTTTATTCGCGCATTTCGGGGTACCATTGGCAGAAGACAAGACCCAGGGGCCATGCACTCGCCTGACGTTTCTGGGTATCCAGATTGATACCCTAGAGCGGCGGTGCAGGTTGCCAAAGGATAAGGTGGCGCGTATGCTAGCTGCTGTTTCTTCGGCCGCGGCGGCTGACTGGCTCTCGATACGGGAGTTACAGTCGTTACAGGGTCTGCTGAATTTCGCTTGCAAGGTGATCCCAATGGGCAGGGTGTTCAACAGGAGGTTGGAAGGCCCACTGAAGGGATGCAGCGGGGGTGTCCTCAGTCAAGTCGTGCGGGGTGTCCTCAGATATGAAGGAGGACCTGAGAGTCTGGGAGTTGTTCCTGGAGGATTTCAACTGGGTCTTGTTGTGGAGACAGGAGAGGACTTCTAGTCAGGCTCTGCATCTGTTCACAGATACGGCTGGGGCTCTGGGTTACGGGGCTTACTTCAGCGGCGCCTGGAGCGCCGAGGAGTGGCCTCTGGTCTGGGTCGAGAGGGGATGGACCAAGAATCTTACACTCCTGGAGTTGTTCCCCATTGTAGTGGCCATTGAATTATGGGGGCAACAGTTGGCTAATAGGAATGTGATATTCTAGTGTGACAATATGAGCGTCGTGTTTGCGATCAACAACCTTTCAGCCTCTTCCCCTATCGTAGTACACTACCTTCGATGGTTAGTACTGCGATGCCTGCGGCACAACATTGACTTTACGGCACGGCACGTGCCCGGGGTCAATAACGTATTGGCAGATGCGCTGTCACTGGGCCAATGGGAGGCATTTAGGAAATTGGCGCCGGGGGTGGTGAAGGTTGGTACTCCTTGTCCTTCCTTTCTTTGGCAGGTGGCGGAAGGGGGGACGTGCTGACTTTGATGGTTCAGGCGTCACTGGCGCCTGCTACCTGGAGAGCCTACGTCAAGTACTGGGCAGAGTGGGAAGTCTTCCTCAGGGGTAAGGGTGTTCAGGTGGAATCCGGATCACCGACTTTGTTGCTTGAATGGATGGTGTGCTTGAAGGAGGCTGGCTGCAAGAAAGGGTCAATGCAAGGGAGGCTGGCAGCCTTGTCCTTCTTTGCTAAGTGGAAGGGTCTCCTGGATGGGACGAGTACCTTCCTGGTTAGGCAGGTAATGAAAGGTTGGGGTAGGATTGAAGCGAAGGCAGCAGATAGGCATGAGCCCATTACGGTACAGCGGCTGGGGGTGCTACTAGCAGTGCTTCCAGAGGTATGTGCAGATGAGTATGAGGTAGGGCTGTTCAGGGCGGCGTTCGCGGTTGCTTTCTTTGGGGCTTTGAGGATAGGTGAGCTAGTTAGCCCAACCAGGTCCTCAGCGGGTAGTGGTATCCAAGTGCAGCACGTCCGGTTTGACATGCAGGCGCTATTGTTGTTTATCCCCAGATCAAAGACTGATCAGGAAAGGAAAGGTGTGTGGTTGTCCATAAAGCAGCAGGATTATTTAGAGTGTTGCCCTGTCCGGCTCTCTTCTGAGTTTTCGGCTAGGAGACCGGCAAATCCCGGGCAATTTTTCATGCATGCGGATGGGTCTAGCTTGTCCCGATTTCAGTTTAGGCGGGTGTTGGAGGAAGCAGCTAAGCGGGTTGGCCTAGACCCCGGAGTCATTGCTCCCCATTCTTTTCGCATCGGTGCGGCCACCAGCGTGGCTGCTGCTGGGGCATCGGAACGGGAGATTAAGAGATTGGGGAGGTGGAGTTCCAAAAGATATAGGTTGTACATTAGACCCCTTAAGGGTAACGTATAGACAGTATAGGGTTTGAGTGAGTGAGGCATTTTTAGTAATGCTGGTTCTCATTTATTTTAGGTTTAAGAACCCCTCCTTGTAGAGCGTGGATGGTCGGCCACTCGTACATCCACTGGGCGGCCATTCACACTTTGAAGCGCCCGGGCGGCCAGCAGCTGGGATTTCGACCAGATGCGGTTTCAATTAGATGGCTGGGGAGGAGGGGAATGTTGTGGAGTGACTTGCCGGTTTGTTTGGAGGAGGCCTTCCTTCGCTGGGGACGGCCTTCCTTGATAGTGCTGCATCTGGGGGGCAATGATGTGGGGAGTTTGCCTGTGTTGGAATTGGTGGCTATCATTCAGTTGGATGTGAGGTGGTTGAAAGCACGTTTCCCAGGGGTGCGAGTAGCATGGTCGAATGTGATTGCAGTGGTGACATATGAGGGTGCACCGTTCTGCTTACCGTATCCGGAAAAAGCTGAACAGAGATGTGGGGAGGTTGATCATGGAGGAAGGTGGTTTTGTAATCAGGCACGATAACATATTGGGGGACTGCAAGCGGCTGTATCGGCCGGACGGGGTCCACTTAACGGGAGAAGGCTTAGAGTTATTTGTGGCTAATTTGTCAGGTGCAATCAGGAGGCATGTTATCTAGCTAGCGCCTAGGGGTGGCAGCAAGAGCTCCATTATGGGGGCATATAGGCAGTATCTCTTGTGGCGGGGTCCCGGCCGAATAATTTTTATGGTTTCTGCGAGGGTGTGGTCGAGCTAATGGGAGGGGCATGATGTTGCAAGTCGCAGCTTGTAACGCCTCTCCCCGCGGGCCTGCTGACCTAGAAACCCCTTGTGGATGATGCCAGCCTCTGAAGGGCAATGCTCGGCAGGAGAATTGCGACAACCAATCCGGGCCGGTGACCTCACTATGCTTGCTGTAGATACTAAGTTATTGTTAGGTTTAGGATATAGATTAGTCTCAGATGCCGCCACCTATTGATATAAGCCTTAAGCTTCACAAGTTAAATAAGTTTAGAGTTTGCCTGGTTTTGCTTTAATAAACACGATCTTGCTTCACGGTCTTATACCTCCAAATATGTGTCTGTGTCTTTATTGGGTAAGGTGGGAATGAAGTCATGGCGATTTGACCCTTATGGTAGTGGAAGGCATATTTGTGCATGTAACGTCTTAAGGGTTATGCTGCCTGACTGAAATGTGAAGCTGGGCAGTGTGTGAGTTTGCAACATTTGTTGCAATATGTGGGGTGGGGTCTCTTACCTGTTATAAAAGTGCATGGATGCTGAAACACTTCCTCTTTCTTGTCTGCAACTGCTGGAGAAAGGAATTTTTGAATTATTTGTTTTCAGGAAACGGCTGCCATTAGGGCGGTTGTAGGACTTTGGCGGGGGCATGCCTAATTAGGCTAGCTGATCGTAAGCCCAAAGTGGTAACAATTTTTGGCTTCACATCAAAGGCGTTTGTTGTGCGTCTTACGCCCGATGATGACCTTACCAGGTCTGGAGCTATTTCGGGAGTGAAGGTAGAAGTTACCGGCTGGCGTGGCGGGGTCCCGGCCGAATAATTTTTATGGTTTCCGCGAGGGTGTAGTCGAGCTAATGGGAGGGGCATGATGTTGCAAGTCGCAGCTTGTAACGCCTCTCCCCACGGGCCTGCTGACCTAGAAACCCCTTGTGGATGATGCCAGACTCTGAAGGGCAATGCAGGAGCATTGCGACAACCAATCTGGGCCGGTGACCTCACTACCCTTGCTGTAGATACTATCGGCTAGATTTAGAGTTCTGCGGCCAAAGGGGTGCGTTAGCTACGCATGCTTTTTTCCCCCCGCACCTTTTAAATACCGCTGGTATTTAGAGTTCACAGAATAGCTGCGTTAGGCTCCAAAAAAGGGAGCGTAGAGCATATTTACCGCCACTGCAACTCTCGATATCAGCGTTGCTTACGGACGCGGCCAGCTTCAAAAACGTGCTCATGCACGATTCCCCCATAGAAAACAATGGGGCAGTTTGAGCTGAAAAAAAACCTAACACCTGCAAAAAAGCAGCGTTAAGCTCCTAACACAGCCCCATTGTTTCCTATGGGGAAACACTTCCTAAGTCTGCACCTAACACCCTAACATGTACCCGAGTCTAAACACCCCTAACCTTACACTTATTAACCTCTAATCTGCCGCCCCCGCTATCGCTGACCCCTGCATATTATTATTAACCCCTAATCTGCCGCTCCGTACACCGCCGCAACCTACATTATACCTATGTACCCCTAATCTGCTGCCCCTAACACAGCCGACCCCTATATTATATTTATTAACCTCTAATCTGCCGCCCCCGCTATCGCTGACCCCTGATCCGATCAGCCAATCAGATTGAGCTCGCATTCTATTGGCTGATCGGAACAGCCAATAGAATGCGATCTCAATCTGATTGGCTGATTGGATCAGCCAATCGGATTGAACTTGAATCTGATTGGCTGATTCCATCAGCCAATCAGAATTTTCCTACCTTAATTCTGATTGGCTGGTAGAATCCTATCAGCCAATCGGAATTCTAGGGACGCCATCTTGGATGACGTCCCTTAAAGGAACCTTAATTCGTCGTCGGAAGAAGAGGATGGATCCGCGGTGGAGGTCTTGAAGATCAGCCGGTCGTCATCGGATGGAAGAACATAGAAGATGCGGCTTGGATGAAGATGTTTGCTGATCCGGATGTCCTCTTCTGCCCGCTTGGATCAAGACTTCAGCCGGAGGATGGATGTCTTCAGCCCCCCGCTTGGGCTTGGATCAAGACATCGGAGCCTGGACGGATCACTGATACCCGGTGTGGTGAAGATAAGGTAGGAAGATCTTCAGGGGCTTAGTGTTAGGTTTATTTAAGGGGGGTTTGGGTTACATTAGGGGTATGTGGGTTGTAATGTTGGGGGGGGGTATTGTATGTTTTTTTTCCAGGTAAAAGAGCTGAATTCTTTGGGGCATGCCCCGCAAATGGCCTTTTTAAGGGCTGGTAAGGTAAAAGAGCTTTTCAATTTGTATTTTAGAATAGGGTAGGGCATTTTTTATTTTGGGGGGCTTTGTTATTTTATTAGGGGGCTTAGAGTAGGTGTAATTAGTTTAAAATTGTTGTAATATTTTTCTAATGTTTGTAAATATTTTTTTATTTTTTGTAACTTAGTTCTTTTTTATTTTTTGTACTTTAGTTAGTTTATTTAATTGTATTTAATTGTAGGTATTGTATTTAATTAATTTATTGATAGTGTAGTGTTAGGTTTAATTGTAACTTAGGTTAGGATTTATTTTACAGGTAATTTTGTAATTATTTTAACTAGGTAGCTATTAAATAGTTATTAACTATTTAATAGCTATTGTACCTAGTTAATATAATTACAAAGTTGCCTGTAAAATAAATATTAATCCTAAAATAGCCACAATATAATTATAATTTATATTGTAGCTATATTAGGGTTTATTTTACAGGTAAGTATTTAGATTTAAATAGGAATAATTTATTTAATAAGAGTTAATTTATTTTGTTAGATTTAAATTATATTTAATTTAGGGGGGTGTTAGTGTTAGGGTTAGACTTAGCTTTAGGGGTTAATACATTTATTAGAGTAGCGGTGAGATCCGGTCGGCAGATTAGGGGTTAATTATTGTAGGTAGGTGGAGGCGACGTTGGGGGCGGCAGATTAGGGGTTAATAAATATAGGGGTCGGCGGTGTTAGGGGCAGCAGATTAGGGGTACATAGGGATAACGTAGGTTGCGGCGGTGTACGGAGCGGCAGATTAGGGGTTAATAATAATATGCAGGGGTCAGCGATAGCGGGGGTGGCAGATTAGGGGTTAACAAATATAATATAGGGGTCGGCGGTATTAGGGGCAGCAGATTAGGGGTACATAGGGATAACAAAGGTGGCGGCGGTGTGCGGTCGGCAGATTAGGGGTTAAAAAAATTTAATAGAGTGGCGGTGATGTGGGGGGACCTCGGTTTAGGGGTACATAGGTAGTTTATGGGTGTTGGTGTACTTTAGAGCACTGTAGTTAAGAGCTTTATAAACCGGCGTTAGCCCAGAAAGCTCTTAACTACTGACTTTTTTTTGCGGCTGGAGTTTTGTTGTTAGATTTCTAACGCTCACTTCAGCCAAGACTCTAAATACCAGCGTTAAAAAGATCCCATTGAAAAGATAGGATACGCAAATGGCGTAGGGGGATCTGCGGTATGGAAAAGTCGCGGCTGGAAAGTGAGCGTTAGACCCTTTCCTGACTGACTCTAAATACCAGCGTTAGGAGCCTCTAACGCTGGTTTTGACGGCTACCACCAAACTCTAAATCTAGCCATTTGTTATTGTTAGGTTTAGGATATAGATTAGTCTCAGTTGCCGCCACCTATTGATATAAGCCTTAAGCTTCACAAGTTAAATAAGTTTAGAGTTTGCCTGGTTTTGTTTTAATAAACACGACCTTGCTTCATGGTCTTATACCTCCAAATATGTGTCTGTGTCTTTATTGGGTAAGGTGGGAATGAAGTCATGGCGATTTGACCCTTAAGTCTGATATGCTGGTGGTTTCAGATTACAGGCATGAGAGGCACATACATCTGGTAACAAACTTACAGCATCAAAGAGGCAGTATATCATAAACTCTTGCGGTGCTACCTGCTACGTTACCCAAAACAAGGAGCTGATTTAGTGAGAGAGTCCGGAGCTGCGGTTCACAGACTGCTGGGATGACGTCAGTGAAGTTACACAGGAGAGCAGACAAGCAGTGAGCCAGACACAGTGGCAGACGGAGCCAGAGTGAGAGATGAGCCTTCCTTGGAGAGTGAAGATCGAGGACTTGCAGGGGTCTCCAGAGGGTACAACAGGAGAGAAGCAAGTAAGTTAGAAGCTAACGTTGTAGCAGAATACAAACAGGGCTAGAAACGGAAGTGAGATTTCCCATAAGACTTCATTACCTAGCAACATGTGTAGATAGGAGGAGCCTTATATAGGGCTGATATGGGAATCCTTAAAGAGACAGGTTAGGTGCCTGACAAAGACAAAGAAGAGTGGCAAGTTTTGCAGATAGTTGTTTTAGGGAGAGAAACTTTTTAGTAGGCCAAGATTTAAAAATATTGCTTAGAAAAGCATTTTGAGGATTGGAAATAGGAAGAAATTACTTGTTTTTGATGAAGAAGGGGAATTTCTTGATGAACTAGAATTCTGCTTGTTATGGTTTAGAATTTGAATTGGAGGAGAGATGAAATCTATTAATACTCCTTTTACCGATTGAAGAACCCATGCATCTGAAGTAATTAGGGGCCAATTATTGGCAAAGAGGGATAATCTGTCTTTAAATTTGAGTGGGGAAGAAAGAGAAGGATAATTTGAAAACATACCCGTGGCGGGGCGAGATCTAGGTCCTCTTTGTTGCCATGATCTGGCACATGTAGGGAAGAATGTTGTAGAAGTAGATGGCTCCTAGTAAGATCTTTGGTATTGGTAGTGATTATTTTGAGGGTATTGCGTGTATTGAGGCCATGATAAATATGAGGCTCGACAAGGAAAGCGGCCCCTAGAAATTATTCAGATAATAGATTTTCTTGACAGATGTTTTGACTTTATTTAAAGTTGTTTAATTATTCACATACTGGTTAAGGTCTTTTAAGCGGGTTTTCCCGAATAAAGGGCCTTTCGAATTTGATCAATAGCAAAATCAGACATTTTGGGATTAATCTTTCAATAGTTATAGCGGAGTTGGTATTGCTGATGAAACAAAGAACACGTTGGACCCATTCTCTGACTAAATCTGGATCCATGGTAGAACTTGCTGTTCTGAGAGCTCAAAAAGTTTTGTAAGAGTCCCCACTGAGTCTAATAATTTATCCTGGCAAATCTTCCAGGCTTTGTCCCGGCCTTTTTTAATTTTATAGCCTGGTGTCCCAATACATTTGAGAACTTTGGGATCTATTTCAGGAGTTATGGTTCCATTGTGTGGAATAAGAGTCCTGGGGCACTCAGCTCTTATTTTGTTACAATGATTTTTTTTATGGGGTTTTTTATTTGGAAGTTAATAAATTTGGCAATGTCCAATGAAGGGCACCATTCGGCAGAGCGAGCATGGTGTAGGATATCTGGGTTAAATGTAGGGTTTCCTAGTGGGGTCAGTAAAATTAAACTCCTCTTTGTATACATTTTTTTTTGTTTATTGGTTCTTGAAAAACTCATCAGATGAGGGTTGTGAAAGAGGTAAATCTTTCTCAGATACATTGTCAGAGTCCTCAGTAGCAGATACAACAAAGGTTTTTTTTGGTTAAGCACACCACAAAAGGACTGTTTAATCTTAACACAAATATTGTGGGAGTGCTACCAAAGTGACCAAAACAATTGCAAAACAACAAAAAGTATTGGTGCACATCCAACCTGGGCTGGGTGGCGTGCATTAACCAAAGGGGAGGGATTTGGCCAGCCCAGGTGTGTTCCAGATAATGTAATTGTGATATACTTAATAAGCCTGAAAGCTTCACACTTTGTAGACATGACTTGCTGCAGTGTGGAAACTGGTTAGAGTTAGGACCAGTCTAATGTGGGACACCTTGTAAGTGGTGACTGGCTTTGCAGAATATGATCATATTGTGTGACTAAGATCCCATTTCATTTAAAGGCATTTTTAACAGGCAAAACATTTTTGCAGCATAAATATAAGTCAATATTATTGCGAGATGTTAATCACAATTTTATTTGAACTATTTAAGTATATTTAGCAGATAGAAGTATATTTATTTTTGCAGCTCAAATATAAGGCAATATTATTGCGAGATGTTTATCCCAATCTTATTAGAAGCTATGTAAGTATATTTGGCAGACAGAAGCATATACAAATATGCCATGAAAGAGTGGACTTAAGTGGTTGGATGTGCACCAATACTTTTTGTTGTTTTGCAATTGTTTTGGTCACTTTGGTAGCACTCCCACAATATGTGTGTTAAGATTAAACAGTCCTTTTGTGGTGTGCTTAACCAAAAAAACCCTTTGTTGTATCTTTTGAATAGGGAGCTGACCAAATCCCTCCCCTTTTGGTTAATGCACGCCACCCAGCCCAGGTGTGTTCCAGATAATGTAATTGTGATATACTTAATAAGCTAGAAAGCTTCACACTGTGTAGACATGACCTGCTGCAGTGTGGAAACTGGTTAGAGTTAGGACCATTCTAATGTGGGACACCTTGTAAGTGGTGACTGGCTTAGCAGAATATGATTGTATTGTGTGACTAAGATCCCATTTCATTTAAAGGCATTTTTAACAGGCAAACATTTTTTGCAGCATAAATATAAGTCAATATTATTGCGAGATGTTAATCCCAATTTTTTTTTGAACTATGTAAGTATATTTAGCAGATAGAAGTATATTTGTTTTGGCAGCTCAAATATAAGACAGTATTATTGCAAGATGTGTATCCCAATCTTATTAGAAGCTATGTAAGTATATTTGGCAGACAGAAGCATATACTGTACAAATATGCCATGAATGAGTGGACTTAAGTGGTTGGATGTGCACCAATACTTTTTTGTTGTTTTACTCAGTAGCAGAGTCAGTATACGATGATGAAGACTTATCCTTAGTAGTATGTTTATTATTTGTTTTGACTTCTGGTTTTCTCCCATTTGCAAACCCTTTGGAGCGAGGGTTATTTTTGCAGATATGTTACTTCCTTTACTGCATGGAATTTGTGTGTCAGACAAAAGCTCATGAGATTTGGACACAAGTTTCTTTTGCCAGTTTTAGCAGCAATATATGGTCTTTTATGCTTAACTGACTTTTTGTAGTTTCTGATTGATTGGGCATTAAATTTGTCATATGAGTCATAAGCTTCTTCAAGGAATTGTCAATCATATTTTGCACAGACTGTTCAAAAGGAGGAGTTGGATTCTCAGTATTTTGAGACATAATATTAAATTTTATATAAAATGTAATCAATGAAAATAATTAATATTTCTTAGGAAATATATGTTAATTAAAATATAAAAACAAAAGTTATAATATAAAGTAAATAACAGTACTTTTAAAATAAGATATAAGAAGAATTTCTCTGACAGGAAATATTAGATATTAAAATTATCTAATTTGATCAATGTCTAAAAATGGCCACTGGAGGGTGTATGGGCACAAGGAGTGGGAAAATGTAGTTGTAAAAAATATTTTGTAGGCCTATAAAAGTATACAATGTATATAATTAGAGGAAGAAACACTGAAGAGGTGCTGTGAGCTAAATTTAGCAGCCGCTCTGAGGTAAATGTGTTGGGCAAGAAAGAAAAAAAGGATACGTCACTAATAATGCCCCTTAAGATTGCACCACATCACGTTATCACAGGGGAAGCGAGGGTAGAGAGAACGAGATGTGCATCACGGAGCGACAGGGAGTGAATGGAAAAGTGAGTGAGAAACAATAACTGAAATAAAAGGGATATATAATAATAAGCTTTAATGGAGAAAATGTTATGTGTACTTATTTTTAGCTGAGCAGCAAAAGAAAGAGGATGCTGGGGACCTCAGTGGTCAGTTAAAGGTCACTATGGATATTCTGATTGGTCACTGTTTTCTGTTTGTTTTAATCTAGCCGTATTGGCTAAATTTGTTTGGTCATTCTTTTCTTTTATCTGCTAAAGTGTTTAGTCAGTTCTATGTATCTTTAAAAGGCTGCAATGCGTAGAAAAAGAAAGAAAAATATGAGTCTCTGGTCTTGTAATAAAATTGTATTTCAGACTTTACAGGGGCTCAACTCACTGAATGCTCAAAGGAAAAGGGGTGGAAATCTCTAGCACTGCAAGATCTCTCTCTTTGGTGTATATGAAGGAGAGACAAGCCCAGTGCATTATAGCACTGCATGATATGAGAGTTTTCTTATGCTTACACTTTGTGCTTTGTATTTTATATTACTATACATTTCCAATTGGGTCCGTTCAATATTATTACATGTAAGCTTTGCATTTTCTCTTTATATTTCAATACATTTAGATTTAGATCTAGCAGCTATTTTACAAATTCAGATTATGATTTGAAAGTTTTTGTGTTACTTTAACAAATAAGGACCATACTTTGTATATTTCTGTTTATCTTTTACAAACTACACTTTCTATTTGCTCAATTGTAAACTAAAACTGAAATTTCCGAAAGTGGGAAAAAGAGGGTGGTATGTCTGACGCTCTCTTACAAGTGTTGTGAAATTTTGTAAGCGTTTAAAAAAATCTGATCACACTAAATTATCTCGCCAGCTGTATGCAAATGATGTTTGCTCAAATTTCACAATACACATATTTTAACTAACAGAAAAGTAATATATACTAAAAATATAAACAAAAGCAAGTTGAAAACATGCCTTTGGGGCATATGTATCAAGCTCGCCAGATACAGCAGTTATGAAGCAGCGGTCACAAAGACCGTTGCTCCATAACCTGTCCGCCTGCTCTGAGCAGGTGGACACACATCGCCGGAAATCAACCCGATCGAGTACGATCGGGTTGATTGACACCCCCTGCTGGCGGCCTATTGGCCGCGAGCCTGCAGGGGGCGGCATTGCACCAGCAGCTCACAAGTATTGCTCGCCGTATTCAGTGAACTCTGGCGGACCTGATCCGCACTGTCGGATCAGGTCCGCCACAGTTTGATAACTTGGGGCCTTTATATCAGCCTCATGTGTACTCCAGTTACCTTCTCTCTCCTATGTGGAATTTTGTATCCCAGAGAGATGAGAGATGCCTTCCATAGAAAGCAATTCATTTCTCTAGGATACAAAATTTCACATAGGAGAGAGAAGGTAACTGGAGAACACCTGGGGCTGATATAAAGGCTCAGTTTTTGTATCCCAGAGAGATTAATAGCTTTTTATGGAAGGCATCTCTCATCTCTCTGGGACTTCCAGGTTCCTCCCATTTTCTTAGCAAATTCAGCCCCTGTGAAGTCTGCACTATAATCTATCTAAACCAGAGAATGCATGATTATCTGGCCCATAGAAAGTAATGGAGCTCTCTGGGAAACTGAAGCTGACAAGTTTTCAGTTTTAATTTAAATAGAAAAAATTGCAATGTAATTTGTAAAATATATAAATATACATAGTATGAGACTATTTTAAAGATACACAGAAACTGTGACGGCATAATCAGATTTTTTTAAATCAAAATACGCTGCTGTATACAAAATAAAATATAAAACAGAAAGTGCAAAGTTTAAAAGTAATAAAAATTAATCTGAAGTTAATCTGAAGTGTAAAGTGACATAAAATACAAAACACAAAGCATAATTGCACTGGGCTTGTCATTTCTTCACATACAGAAGTGCAGGGAATGCCTATTGGAAAAGTATAGCAAAATCTGCCTTTTGAAAACTTCAGTAGGGACTGCTGGAGGACCATTTTAGATCATCTCACCTGAGTGGAGAGGTTTTGAACATCAGGCCCTTAACCCACTCAGAGCCGTCACTAGCACTCTCCCACCTTGAGGGAGATCTGGGGGCTCCCACTCGCTCCTACTCCAGCGATCGGGCCTGCATAGTGACAGGCATCGCCAGGGCTTCACGTTATGCGTCACTGCGCAACTTTATTTATTCTTAACAATGTTAAGTATATGAGCAGGGGGCATGATGCTTAGAAGCCTGTATCTCAGGCATCTAAGCAGCTACAGACCCCTAAAACCCACCATTGGAAAGGTAATCGCCTATTCTAATTTACTTATATTATACATTTTTATTCTTGTTATCCTTTGTTAAAAAGCAGTAAGGTAAGTTCAGGTGTGTGCACATGTCTACAGCAATATATGGCAGCAGTTTTACAATAATGTTATACATTAGTAAGAGCACTAGATGGCAGCACTATTTCCTGCCATGTAGCGCTCAAGACATTTGCACACTACCTATCTAGATATCTTTTCAACAAAGAACAACATTTTATAATAGAATTAAATTGGAAACTCTTTAAAAATTGTATTATCTATGTGAAGCATGAAAGAACATTTTTTTTGTTTCATGTCCCTTTCATGTCTTTTTGAATATGTGTAGTAGCATTATCACATTGTTTAATCAAGTTAAATATAAACCAATTTTATATAGTAACTTTAACCCCTTAATGACCACAGCACTTTTCCATTTTCTGTCCGTTTGGGACCAAGGCTATTTTTACATTTTTGCGGTGTTTGTGTTTAGCTGTAATCTTCCTCTTACTCATTTACTGTACCCACACATATTATATACCATTTTTCTCGCCATTAGATGGACTTTCTAAAAATACCATTATTTTCATCATATCTTATAATTTGCTATAAAAAAAATACAAAATATGAGGAAAAAATGGAAAAAAACACTCTTTTTCTAACTTTGACCCCCAAAATCTGTTACACATCTACAACCACCAAAAAACACCCATGCTAAATAGTTTCTAAATTTTGTCCTGATTTTAGAAATACCCAATGTTTACATGTTCTTTGCTTTTTTTGCAAGTTATAGGGCAATAAATACAAGTAGCACTTTGCTATTTCCAAACCACTTTTTCTCAAAATTAGCGCTAGTTACATTGGAACACTGATATCTGTCAGGAATCCCTGAATATCCATTGACATGTATATATTTTTTTTTATAAAACATCCCAAAGTATTGATCTAGGCCCATTTTGGTATATTTCATGCCACCATTTCACCGCCAAATGCGATCAAATAAAAAAAATTGTTCACTTTTTCACAAATTTTTTCACAAACTTTAAGTTTCTCACTGAAATTATTTACAAACAACTTATGCAATTATTGCATAAATGGTTGTAAATGCTTCTCTGGGATCCCCTTTGTTCATAAATAGCAGACATATATGGCTTTGGCTTTGCTTTTTGGTAATTAGAAGGCCGCTAAATGCCACTGCACACCACAAGTGTATTATGCCCAGCAGTGAAGGAGTTAATTAGGGAGCATGTAGGGAGCTTCTAGGGTTAATTTTAGCCGTAGTGTAGTAGACAACCCCAGGTATTGATCTAGGCCCATTTTGGTATATTTCATGCCACCATTTCACCGCCAAATGCGATCAAATTAAAAAAAAAAAAAAAATGTTTCACAATTTTAGGTTTCTCACTGAAATTATTTACAAACAGCTTGTGCAATTATGGCACAAATGGTTGTAAATCATTCTCTGGGATCCCCTTTGTTCAGAAATAGCAGACATATATGGCTTTGGCTTTGCTTTTTGGTAATTAGAAGGCCGCTAAATGCCGCTGCGCATCACACGTGTATTATGGCTAGCAGTGAAGGGGTTAATTAGGTAGGGAGCTTGCAGGGTTAATTTTAGCTTTAGTGTAGAGATCAGCCTCCCACCTGACACATCACACCCCCTGACCCCTCCCAAACATCTCCCTTCCCTCCCCCACCCCACAATTGTCCCCGCCATCTTAAGTACTGGCAGAAAGTCTGCCAGTACTAAAATAAAAAGGTATCTTTGAATTTTTTAAATTTTTTAGCATATTTACATATGCTGCTGTGAAGGATCCCACCTTAGCCCCCAACCTGATCCCCCCAAAACAGCTCTCTAACCCTCCCCCTCTGCCTTATTGGGGGCCATCTTGGGTACTGGCAGCTGTCTGCCAGTACCCAGTTTGCAAAAAAACAATGAGTTTTATTTTTTTTAATTTTTTTTTTTTCTGTAGTGTAGCTACCCCCCGCCCCCTGCCTGATCATATTTTATCAAATCTATTCCCCCCTTTTTCCCACTTTTAACCCAAGTCTTTCTGTAGTGTAGCGGTTCCCACCCGCTCCCTCCCCATGCCCGCCCCCGCCTCCCCGTGCACGCGCTCGTGTCCGTGCATTCCCCCGCCTATCCCCGCCCATGATCCCGCCCCCCTCCACATCACCAGGGCCATCAATGGCCGCCACCTGCCTCCCACACTGGCTCCCACCCAACGATACCGGCCATCGATGTCCGGTGCAGAGAGGGCCACAGAGTGTCTCTCTCTGCATCGGATGGCCAAAAAGTGTTATTGCAGGATGCCTCGATATTGAGGCATCACTGCAATAACCGGAAAGCAGCTGGAAGTGAGCAGGATCGCTTCCAGCTGCTTTCCAGACCGAGGACGTGCAGGGTACGTCCTTGGTCGTTAACTGACTTTTTTTAGAGGACGTACCCTGCACGTCCTCAGTCGTTAAGGGATTAAAGGGCCATGATACGCAAATGTTGAAAAACTTGAAAGTGATGCAGCATAGCTGTAGAAAGCTGACTAGAAAATATCACCTGAACATCTCTATGTAAAAAAGAAAGATATTTTACCTCAAAATGTCCTAAGTATACAAACCTTATTGCAAAGGACTTTAAGCAGCAAATCAGTATGTCTGTCCCGGGACAGCTAAGGGAGTGAGCTTTTGTGCACACTCATATTATTTCCCTATTCAGTTTAAGGAAGTTTACTATGAAATCTCATGAGAGTTAAGTGAAATCACAGTAAAAGAGATCACAGTAAAAGAGTTCATTACCTCAGCACTGTTGATGCTGATTGGCTGCTGTCCATTTCTTCATTTATTTATTTTTTACCTGCAGCTGGGCAGCAGCTGAAGTATATTTGTTTACACAGGACTTAGTCTGCTGAGCTGAGGAAATTGTGAGGTAAAATATCTTCCTTTTTTACATAGAGATGCTCAGGTGATATTTTCCTGTCAGCTTTTTACAGTTATACTGCATCAGTTTCAAGTGATTTAGCATATGAGTATTATGTCCCTTTAAGCATTGTTTATTTGAGGGTTGTTTGTAGGTAAGAGCATTATAAGTTTTTGTTTTAATTATTAATAATTCTAAAATGTACTCTCTGAGCCTCCAAGTAAAAACAAAATTTAATGTGAAAAGTATGGCCACCCCTGCAACAGACTGTCCCTCTTTATGGTTTATATGCTTCATATGCACCTTTATAGCCCTAAATTAACCAAACTACATGAGCCTCACTTTCAGTAAAATAAGACACAAATAGATCCTGCACCATTTTAGTATGGGATATACTAGATCATACACCAGTGTAGTATTGAACAGTACTTTATCAGAAGGCTTACTAGTAAACAAGAACTTAAAGGGATATAAAAGTCAACATTTAGCTTACAGGATTCAGACAGAGCATGCAGTTTTGGACAACTTTCCTGATTACTTCTATTATCACATTTATATTGTTTCTGTTGTTATTCTTTGTTGAAAACCATATGCAGTTAGGGTCAGGAGTGTTTATGCGTCTTGTGCGATACATGGTTAAATACAAATACTGTTGCCCTCTAGTGCTCAACAATGTACAGCATTGTTAAAAACATTTTTGCAATAAGTGCAGCATATGGTGCTCAGGACCAAGAAATTCAAAAAAGAATACCAAAGTAAATTTAATAAGAGAAATAAATTGTAAGTTTTTCGTTTGTTTTTTAATGCATGCTCTGGCCTATAGTTATCAAGCTGTCTACTTTCTAGCATTCACCGGTCCCAATACGTTCGCCTAAGCTCGCCTAACATCGCCGCTGCGGACCTGAATACGTTCGCCAAATTTATCAAGAAAGCTGTCAAAAAGCCGCGCACCAAGTACGGTGCGATGACCAGCGGACTGTTGTTAACTGACAGTCATCGATCTCACTGCTCATGGGCTTCTTCGCAGCTTTCTTGCTAGCCTGTCACTAAGCACCCACACTATACTATACTGTTATACCCCCTAAATCGCCGCTCCCGGAGCCCCCCGCAACTAAATAAACTTATTAACCCCTAAACTGCCGCTCCCAGACCCCGCCGCAACTCTAATAAATATATTAACCCCTAAACCGCCGCTCCTGGACCCCGCCACCCCCTACATTATACCTATTAACCCCTAATTTGCCACCCCCTATACCGCCGCCACCTACATAAAGTTATTAACCCCTATCCTGCCGATCCCGGACCCCGCTGCAACTAAATAAATTGTTTAACCCCTAAACCGCCGCACCCGGAGCCCGCCGCCACCTACATTATATTTATTAACCCCTAATCTGCCCCCCTACACCGCCGACACTATATTAAATGAATTAACCCTAACCCTAACACCCCCCTAACTTAAATATAATTTAAATACATCTAAATAAATTTAATATTATTACCTAAATTATTCCTATTTAAAACTAAATACTTACCTATAAAATAAACCCTAAGATAGCTACAATATAACTAATAGTTACATTTGTATCTATCTTAGGGTTTATTTTTATTTTACAGGCAACTTTGTATTTATTTTAACTAGGTACAATAGCTATTAAATAGTTATAAACTATTTAATAGCTACCTAGCTAAAATAAATACAAAATTACCTGTAAAATAAATCCTAACCTAAGTTACAATTATACCTAACACTGCACTATCATTAAATAAATTAAATTAATTAACTACAATTACCTAACATTAAATAAAATTAACTAAAATTAACTAAAGTACACAAAAAAACACTAATTTACAGAAAATGTAAAAAAATTACAAGAAGTTTAAACTAATTACACCTAATCTAAGCCCCCTAATAAAATAAAAAAGCCCCCCAAAATAATAAAATTCCCTACCCTAAAATAAATTACAAATAGCCCTTAAAAGTAATCAGCTCTTTTACCTGTAAAAAAAAGAAATACAACCCCCCCAACATTAAAACCCACCATCCACACACCCAACCCTACTCTAAAACCCACCCAAACCCCCCTTAAAAAAAACTAACACTAACCCCTTGAAGATTACCCTACCTTGAGCCGTCTTCACCCAGCCGGGCAGAAGTCTTCATCCGATCCGGCCAGAAGTCTTCATCCGATCCGGCCAGAAGTCTTCATCGAATCCGGGCAGAAGAGGTCCACCAAGCGGCAGAAGTCTTCATCCAAGCGGCATCTTCTATCTTCATCCATGCGGAGCGGGTCCATCTTCAATCCAGCCAATGCGGAGCCATCCTCTTCAAACGACGTCCTAACACTGAATGACGGTTCCTTTAAATGACATCATCCAAGATGGCGTCCCTTGAATTCCGATTGGCTGATAGGATGCTATCAGCCAATCGGAATTAAGGTAGGAAAAATCTGATTGGCTGATGCAATCAGCCAATCGGATTGAAGTTCAATCCGATTGGCTGATCCAATCAGCCAATAGGATTGAGCTTGCATTCTATTGGCTGTTCCAACATCTGAGGAAAAACATCTGTTAAAACATTGACAGTAATGGACTGTCCTCACATACCTGAATATTATAGAGGCAGTATTGGATCACATGGACAGAGAAAGAAATAAAGACTACTTAAATCCACAGAACTATGGGAAGTGTTGAAAGAAGCCTAGTATAATATACCAGAAGATTACCCTCGGAAAACTTCCCGAAAAGAATTCAAGATGTGCTTTGTGCCAATGGAGGTCACACTAAAAGATAGAAGAAAGAACAGAGGGGCGCCTTATGTGTAGAACCACCGGATCATGCAATTACAATTAGTATAATAAGGCCAAATGGGTACTCACATTTGGTGTAAGCACCCTAATGTGCTAATAGATGCAGACTGACATAATACGGTGTGTCAGTTCACCCACTCCAGGCACTCCCGGCCAAATGTATCTCTAGTGGAAAATGAAGACAGCAAAAAAGACAGCACATGTGCAAATTAACCAAACCAATGGTATATAGGTATAAGGTATGCCAAATGGGTACTCACACTTACAAATAGCACACCTATGTGCTGGTAGACGTGGACTGATAAATTTAAGCTGGGGCGTATCAGTTCATCCACTCCATGTGTTTCCAGCCAGTTGGTTCAGGTGCAGGTTGTATGAATAGATGTCCAAAACCAATGGACAATGAAGGGTAAGATGACACCACTATACTTGAGTTAAATTAAAAGTGGTTTCTTTATTAAAAACAAATATCAAAATCAAAGTTTAAAATTGATAACATCAAGTAATGGTCGGTGGGGGGGTAACCCCTATACTGCAACGCTTTTCTCTGCACTAAAAGGGCGATTTCACTTTACAAATTGATGGGATCATGAATGGTGAAAAGTACAGTCAGGTTTTAATTCATCATACTATTCCTTCTGGAAAGCGCCTGATTGGGAATGGTTTTACTTTTCAGCTTCATAATGACCTCAAGCATACTGCTAATGCAATAAAATCATATTTGGAGAGAAAAACAGCTGATAAAACACTGACAGTCATGGAATGTCCTCAACAGAGTCTATACATGAATATTATAGAGGCAGTATGGGATCACATGGACAGAGAAAGAAATAAAAGACAACTTAAATCTACAGAACTATGGGAGGTGTTGAAAGAAGCCTGTTAAAATACACCAGAAAATTACCTCGGAAAACTTCCCCAAAAGAATTCAAGATGTGCTTTTTGCCAATGGAGGTCACACTAAATACTAACTTTTGCCTAAAGAAGTAATTTTATTCTGAAAATTGTCTTTTTTATATTTTGTGTACATATTTGTTGTATTTTTTGTTTGTATCTTAATAAAGAGACCGAAAAATAAATATGAATGGTCATTAAAACTTTGCTAAAACAACAAATCTAATGCTGGCCTAAGACTTTTGCACAGTACTATTTGCCTAAGGGCCCAATAATCAAAAACTCGCTGGCATGAAGAGACATCACACAAAATCTCTGGGATTTGTTTTAGACCTTACATTGCAATGTAGGAGTCTCTCCTTTATATATAGACCCTGCATAGTGAGATAAACAGGGACCTCTCCGTACTGACAACACTTTTAATATAACCTCGCCAGAGGTAGAACTTTGTATCATCAGACCCTCTGTGAGAATTCCAGCTATATATACACAACCTACCTTAATTCTTTCATAAAACTCAAAACGGAAATGCAAATGAATGCATTGCAGTATTGAATAGAAGGTTTTTTGTAATACACTACTTCAGTAAAAGCTTTTACTGTGCACAGAGCATATGTATGTATGCACACTGATCCAAATAGCCTATAGTGTCATTACTTCATCAGCAATGATGCAAACTGAATAATCCCAATAATATATGCTCTATAAGCAGGTGTGGTTGAGTACAGGTGCAAGTGAAATTCAAATGCTCTGTGCACAGTAAAGGCTATCACTAAAATAGAGATGACAACTCATGTATATTACAATTTGGAGTTTTATGTCTCTTTACACCAGGTCTGCTATGCTTTTCCCAAACACATCATTTAAAAGCCACAGACTTCTGTACATAGAAGTATATTACAGTACGTCTCAATTACTGATGTGCAATACAAAATGTGCATCACTATTCTGCTTACCCTTATTGCTCATATCTATAATATTTACCCTAAATAATTGTTTCTATTATTTACCATTTTACCTATTTATGTTTATTACTTACACTGTTTAGTTCCTGTCATAATTTGGCCCAATAAATCATTCCAAACTATTCTCTCATTACCACACCTTCTGTTTCCTCTTTAGTTTCACATAAATGTTTTAGTCCAAGGATATCCCTCACCTGTACTTAGCATTTATTCAAAATATGCTTATTCATTAAATAAGTAATTGGCAAGCACCCACAATGTGTCATCAACCTGTAGACCTAATGACAAGTCAGTCACTGAGTTCATCTGATTGGTGACAATTTCCCAGTTTTGTTGGCAGGATAACCTGACAAGAGATCACATTTACTACAGATGACATTTAGTATTGGCAGATCATTCATATATAGACTACCAGCCAAAAGTCTCCTCTAATATTCATTGCACTGTGATAAATATTGCAGTGTGCTAATCAAACCAGTAACACTGTCAAAAGAGAAAGATGCAGTAATCTGGCAGTCAAATTGCAAGAGAGTAGTAAGGGTAGAAGATATATCTGACTTACTATGACTTATATCAGTTAGTAGCCATTACAATAGAGTGCAAATTGTACATGACATTATTAAAAAATATTTATTGCAATGTGAGAATATCAAATAAAGATTTACATTTTTCATATATAGATATATAGTTTAACAAAGTTGCCAGTGTCCAGTGAGTTAAGATTCTGTATTACAGTGATAAATAGAATGTGGTAGGATCAGAGTAGCTGTGCTCAGTGGCAGAAAAACAAAGAAGAGATTTAGAATGTCTGAATGAACATTGCTGAGCTGTTGCATGCTTGCAAAACAACACAGAACAGTTACAGTTTCTACAAGAGCAGATGTTTTTTTGTCAAAATCTCACATAGAAAATGCTGCACACATTTTCTGAAATAAACTTCTCACTGTTTCCTGAATTAATACAAAAACTCAAATTAAAATTTGAAAGGTATTAAAGAAAACATCTTGCAAGCTGTACACATTTCTAAAACTAATTTCTAGTACCTCTCTAACCCAATTACTGCTCTTCACATTTCTTACGGCTAGATTTAGAGTTTGGCGTTAGCCGTCAAAAGCAGCGTTAAGGGGTCCTAATGCTGCTTTTTACCGCCTGCTGGTATTTAGAGTCAGGCAGGAAAGGGTCTACCGCTCACTTTCTTTCTGCGACTCCAGGCTACCGCAGATCCCCTTACGCCAATTGCGTATCCTATCTTTTCAATGGGATTTGCCTAACGCTGGTTTTTGGTGTCTTGGAACAAGTGAGCGGTAGAGCCTCTACCGACAAGACTCCTACCGACAAAAAAAGTCAGTAGTTAAGAGCTTTATGGGCTAACGCGGGAATATAAAGCTCTTAACTACTGTGCTACAAAGTACACTAACACCCATAAACTACCTATGTACCCCTAAACTAAGGCCCCCCCCCACATCGCAAACCCTCTAATAAATTTTTTAACCCCTAATCTGCCGACCGGACACCGCCGCCATCTACATTATAGCTATGAACCCCTAATCTGCTGCCCCTAACATCGCCGGCACCTATATTATATTTATTAACCCCTAATCTGTCCCCCCCCCAACGTTGCCGCCACCTAACTACAATTATTAACCTCTAATCTGCCGATCGGACATAGCCGCCACTATAATAAATGTATTAACCCCTAAACCGTCGCACTCCCGCCTCGCAAACACTAGAATAAAATTTATTAACCCCTAATCTGCCGTCCCTAACATCGCCGCCACCTACCTACAATTATTAACCCCTAATCTCCCGCCCGCAACGTCACTGCTACTATAATAAATGTATTAACCCCTAAACCTAAGTCTAACCCTAACCCTAACCCTAACATAAATATAATTTAAATAAAACGAAATAATATTACTAGAATTAAATACATTTTTCCTATTTAAAACTAAATACCTATAAAATAAACCCTAATATAGCTACAATATAAATAATAATTACATTGTATCTATTTTAGGATTTATATTTATTTTACAGGCAACTTTGTATTTATTTTAACTATGTACAATAGCTATTAAATAGTTATTAACTATTTAATAGCTACCTAGTTAAAATAAGTACAAAATTACCTGTAAAATAAATCCTAACCTAAGTTACAATTAAACCTAACACTACACTATCATTAAATTAATTAAATAAATTAACTACAAGTACGTACAATTAAATACAATTAAATAAACTAAAGTACAAAAAAAAAACACTAAATTACAGAAAATAAAAAATATTACTAGAATTTTAAACTAATTACACCTAATCTAAGCCCCCTAATAAAATAAAAAAGCCTCCCAAAATAATAAAATTCCGTACCCTATTCTAAATTACCAAAGTAATCAGCTCTTTTACCAGCCCTTAAAAGGGCTTTTTGCGGGGCATTGCCCCAAAGTAATCAGCTCTTTTACCTGTAAATAAAAATACAATACCCCCCCAACATTACAACCCACCACCCACATACCCCTATTCTAACCCACCCAAACCCCCCTTAAAAAACCTATCACTAACCCCCTGAAGATCTCCCTACCTTGAGTCGTCTTCACTCCAGAGGTCTTCATCCAATCCGGGCGATGTGGTCCTCCATCCGGGCGAAGTCTTGATCCAAGCGACAAAGAAGAGGTCCTCCATCCGGGTGATGTCTTCCTCCAAGCAGCAAAGAAGAGGTCCTCCATCCAGGCAATGTCTTCTTCCAAGCGGCATTTTCTATCTTCTGTCTTCTGGATCCATCTTCATCCCGCCGACGCGGAACATCCTCCTTCCCCGACGGACTAACGAATGAAGGTTCCTTTAAATGACGTCATCCAAGATGGCGTCCCTCGAATTCCGATTGGCTGATAGGATTCTATCAGCCAATCAGAATTAAGGTAGGAAAAATCTGATTGGCTGATTCAATCAGCCAATCAGATTGAAGTTCAATCCAATTGGCTGATCCAATCAGCCAATCAGATTGAGCTCACATTCTATTGGCTGTTCCGGAAAGAAGGAAATTTATCAGGTAAACATACATTTTGTTTTCTATCCTAAGATATGGAGAGTCCACAATGTCATTCCAATTACTAGTGGGAACCAATACCCAAGCTAAAGGCCACGGAATAAATAGGGAGGGAAAACAAGACAGGCAGACCTAAACAGAAGGCACCACCGCTTGAAGAACCTTTCTCCCAAAAGAGGCCTCAGCCGAAGCAAAAGTATAAAATTTGAAAGATTTGGGAAAAGCATGCGGAGAGGACCAAGTTGCAGCCTTGCAAATCTGTTCCACAGAAGCTTCATTTTTGAAAGCCCAAGAAGAGGAGACAGCCCTAGTGGAATGAGCTATAATTCTCTCAGGAGGCTGCTGACCAGCAGTTTCATAAACAAAACGAATTATACTTCTTAACCAGAGGGAAAGAGAAGTAGCAGCAGCCTTCTGAGAAACAAACAAACAGGGCAGAAGACTGGCAAAAATCCTTATTCGCCTGTAGGTAGAATTTTAGAGCACGCACAGCATCCAAGTTGTGCAACAGACGTTCCTTATTAGAAGAAGGATTAGGACAGAGAGAAGGAACAACAATTTCCTGATTATTATTTCTATACGAAACCACTATAGGGAGAAATCCCAACTTATTACGAAGAACCGCCTTATCCGCATGAAAGACAAGGTAAGGCGAATCACACTACAAAGCCGAGAGTTCTGAAGCTCTCCTAGCAGAAGAGATAGCAATAAGAAACAAAACCTTCCAAGATAATAAATTAATATCTATGGAATGCATTGGCTCGAATGGAGCCTGCTGCAAAACTTTAAGAACAAGGTTAAGGCTCCAAGGAGGAGCAACAGGTTTAAACACAGGCCTGATTCTGACCAGGGCCTGACAAAATGATTCAACATCTGGCACATTCTCCAGACGCTTATGTAAAAGACTAGATAAAGCAGAAATCTGACCTTTCAGAGAACTGACTGACAACCCTTTCTGGAGAAAAGATAAAATTCTAGGAATCCTGACCCTACTCCAAGAGTAGCCCTTAGATTCACACCAATATAGGTATTTACACCAAACCTTATGGTAAATCTTTTGAGTAACAGGCTTGCGAGCCTGGATCATGGTCTCAATGACAGACTCAGAAAAACCACGCTTAGCCAGAACTAAGCGTTCAATCTCCAAGCAGTCAGCTTCAGAGAAACGAGATTTGGATGGAAGAACGGACCTTTAGTTAGAAGGTCCTTGCTCAGAGGAAACCTTCAAGGTGGCAGAGATGACATCTTCACTAGGTCTGCATACCAGATCCTGCTAGGCCATGTAGGAGCAATTAGAATTACTGACGCTCTCTGCTGTTTGATACGAGCAATGACTCGTGGAAGGAGCGCAAATGGAGGAAACAGGAATGCTAGACCAAACACCCAAGGAACCACCAGAGCATCTATCAGAGCTGTCTGCGTATCTCTTGACCTTGAACCGTACCTTGGAAGTTTGGCGTTCTGCTGAGACACTATCAGATCCAACCCCGGCACCCCCCATTTGAGGGTTAACCTGGAGAACACCTCCGGATGGAGAGCCCACTCCCCGGGATGAAATGTCTGTCTGCTCAGTAGATCCACTTCCCAGTTGTCCACACCAGGAATATGGATGGCAGATAGACAACAATTGTGAGCTTCCACCCACTGAATAATCCGAGCCACTTCCTTCATGGCTAAGGAACTCCGAGCTTCTCCCTGTTGGTTGAAGTAAGCCACTGAGGTGATGTTGTCCGACTGGAACCTGATAAACCGGGCTAAGGACAATTAAGGCCAAGCCATCAGATCATTGAAAATCGCTCTCAAGATGTTTATGGGGAGAGCAGACTCCTCCCGAGTCCATAGTCCCTGCACCTTTAACGAGTCCCAAACTGCTCCCCAGCCTAGCAGGCTATCATCCATGGTCACAATCACACAGGAAGGTCTTCGAAAGCATGTGCCCTGAGACAGATGGTCCTGAGAAAACCACCACGGGAGAGAGTCTCTTGTCAACTGGTCCAAATCTATCCTCTGAGACTGATCCAAATGGTCTCCATTCCATTGTCTGAGCATGCATAATTGCAGAGCTCTAAAATGGAATCGAGCAAAGGGAATGATGTCCATGGAAGCAACCATCAGACCAATTACCTCCATACATTTAGCTACTGATGCCAAACAGTAGACTGTAGAGAGAGGCAAGAGGAGAGAATTTTGGATTTTCTGACCTCCGTCAGAAAAATTTTCATTGATAGGGAATCTATTATGGTCCCTAAGAAAACCACCCTTGTAGCTGTAACAAGGGAATTCTTTTCCAGATTCACTTTCCATCCATGGGAACGTAGAAAAGACAACAAAATCTCTGTATGAGACTTTGCTTGTTGAAAAGATGGTGCCTGAACTAATATGTCCAAGTAGGGCGCCACCGCAATTCCCAGAGACCTGATCACTGCTGGGAGCTGTGCCAAGGCCAAACAGAAGAGCCACAAACTGAAAGTTTGTCTAGAAAGCGAATATCAGGAACTGGTGATGATCCCTGTGGATGGGAACATGAATATACGCGTCCTCAAGGTCTATGGTCATCATGAACTGACCCTCTTGGACCAAAGGAAGAATGGACCAAATGGTTTCTATTTAGAAGGACGATACCCTGAGAAACTTGTTGAGACACTTTAGGTTTAAAATGGGTCGAAAAGTTCCCTCTTTTTTGGAAACCACAAACAGATTTGAATAGAATCTGAGACCCTGTTACCTTACTGGAACTGGAACAATCCATCCCAGAGATGAAAAATCCTGAACGCAGTTCAAGAATGCCTCTCTTTTTACCTGATCTGTAGATAATCTTGAGAGGTGGAATCTTCCCCTGGGAGGGAGAGATTTGAATTCTATTTTGTAACCCTGAGATACTATATCCACAGCCCAAGGATCTGGGACATCTCATGTACATAGTTGACAAAACAGGGAAAGTTTGCCCCCCACTTGATCCGATCCCGGATCGAGGGCCGACCCATCATGCTGACTTAGACTCATCTGAGGGTTACTTTGATTGCTTCCCCTTGTTCCAAAACTGTTTGGGTTTCCAAGAAGACTTGGACTGCTCCTGCTTGGAAGAGGGAGAGGAAGACTTTTGACCCTTGAAGTTATGAAAGGAACGAAAATTACTTTGATGTCCTTTAGTCCTATTTATCTTGTCTTGTGGTAGAAAAGACCCTTTTCCACCTGTAACATCAGAAATTATTTCTGCTAAGCCAGGTCCAAACAAGGTTTTACCCTTGAAAGGGAGCTCCAGAAGCTAGGACTTGGAGGTAACATCAGATGACCAAGATTTTAGCCACAAAACCCTGCGGTCTAAGACGGTGAAGCCAGACATATTGGCTCCCAGTCTAATAATTTTTATGTTAGCATCATAAATAAAGAAATTGGTTAGTTTGAGAGCCTTAATCCTATCTTTGATCTCCTCCAACGGAGACTCTACTGATATTGATTCCGACAAGGCATCGCACCAATAAGATGTCCATGGGATCCTTAAAAAAGCAGCTATCCTCTATAGGGATCATAGTTCTCTTAATCAGAGAAGAAATAGCCCATGCACTATGAATCTTTAATGAAGTCAGCAACAGGAAACATCTTTTTAAAGAACATCATAGTATTTATTAAGATTACTAGATTTCTTAGGGTTGACAGCGACAGGGGTATCAGAGTCATCCAAGGTAGCTGATACCTCCTTTAACAGTACACGAAGGTGTTCACGCTTAAATCTGAAGTTTTTTAAAGCAGGAGCTTTGCCTGGGTTCAAACCCACAACCTTCTGCTCCTGGAGAGGTGGAGCTAACAACTACGCCACATATCCCTTGAGTACAAGGGGCATACAACTTCTTCAGCATCAGACAAAGGAATTATACTGTCCGAATCTGAGATTTCACCCTCAGAGGCTACCGAGGTATCCTCCTCATCAGACCTATGAGAGTGTACAACCTGCGTAGCCGCAGACGGAACAGACACCCTGCAATCTGAGAAATTTTTAGATTTCCTTTTGCGCTTCCTCAACATGTGAGAAACAGATAAAGCCGCTGATACCGCAGAGGATACTTGAGCAGCAAGATCTGATGGCAAATAAACTCCTCCAGCAGGCTGAGAGAAACTGCAGGGCACTGTATGTGATGCCATTGAAGCTTGGGACGGTTGAGGAGAAAGCTGTGGCATTGCCTAAACAGCATCATACTGAGAGACATTAGGCTCAGAAACAAAAATTTTATCTTTACATTTTAAAGATTTTTTCTAAACATGAGGAACAGAATTGCATGGGTAAAACAATATTGCCCTCAAGACACAGTAAACAATAGTCCATAGGAACAAACTCCTGCTCCATGATTAAAGTTTCAACAGAAATGACAGAAAAAAATAAGTATCTAAAAATTTTGTAATGTCACTCTAAATTTTACAAAGCAATTTAGTGCTCAAAAAAGGAAACCGCAATTGAGGACCTCTACACCCCAGCAGACTGAGGTGCCTTCCGGATTGTAAAACAACTTGAAAATAATAACTTGTCAGCTCCTCACAGACTCTACTAGTACTAATTGCAGAGCTCTCAGCCGGCGCCACTCCAATATCAGAGCGGAAGAGAGAGTCATGTGACCGGCTCTTATTGGAAACTGTGCCACAAGTGTAACAATGCATTTTCAAGAGCTGACTCAGCCTAACAGAAAAAAACACTTTCCATCCGCTGACAGTCCTGAGACGATCTTACGGTATCAAGTAAAAACAAAGATACTGCCCAAGAACAACTTTAGTACCATACATATTCACCAGTACTAAGTTGAATAAATATATGAGCCACCTATTGAAAGTTAACCCTTTCATGCCCATAAAGGATAAACCTTCAGTCTCTCACATACATTCATGTGCCTGCAAACTGCCTCATAAAATCTTATACAGTATATAAAGGATTTGATATGTCCCCTTTAAAATGTTGCAGAGTTAAATAAGTAACTGAAGTGCCAGTCTCCAATACCTATAAGACAAAAAAGCACAGCTTCCTGTGAGTGCCATTGCGCACTAAGGGCTGAGCATATTGCAGGGTCATGGGATGTATACCCAGTCCAGTCTGAGAGTGCAGTCCCCTTCTGTCTTTTCTATATGGCTAGGGTGATTACATAAGCCTGTGCACCCTTCACTTATTCCCAGTTTGTTTGTTTGAGAGCATGCATTGTTTGGCTGGTTTAGGGACCCAGGTTTTTGGAAGGGACCTTGACGTGGTACCTGGGCTTGTCCCATTTGGTCAGATGCGGTAACTAACCCTTCCATTTTTTTTCTTTTGATCTTAGCTGAGAGCTTGTAAGTGAGTGCTGGACTTTCTCTGTGTGTTGTATTAATTTCTTTTGTAATTTTCCCTATGGGCCTTGCACCCAGACCTGGCTAACTGCCTGTGACTCTGGGGACAGCACAGCTTCCTGTGAGTGTCATTGAGCACCCAGGGCTGAGCATGTTGCAGGGTCATTGGATGTGTACCCAGTCCAGTCTGAAAGTGCAGTCCCCTTCCATGTTTTGTATATGTCTAGGGTGATTGCATAAGCCTGTGCACCCTTCACTTGTTCCCAGTTTGTTTGGTTGAGAGCATGCATTGTTTGGCTGGTTTAGGGACCCAGGTTTTTTGAAGGGACCTTGTTGTGGTACCCGGGCTTGTCCCATTTGGCCAGATGTGGTAACTAACCCTTCCATTTTTGCTTTTAATCTTAGCTGAGAGCTTGTGAGTGCTGGACTTTCTCTGTGTGTTGTATTAATTTGTTTTGTAATTTTCCCTATGGGCCTTGCACCCCAAACCTGTCTGTGGCTAACTGCCTGTGACTCTGGGGACAGCACAGCTTCCTGGGAGTGCCATTGAGCACCCAGGGCTGAGCATGTTGCAGGGTCATGGGATGTGTATCCAGTCCAGTCTGAGAGTGCAGTCCCCTTCCGTGTTTTGTATATGTCTAGGTTGATTACATAAGCCTGTGCACCCTTCACTTGTTCCCAGTTTGTTTGGTTGAGAGCATGCATTGTTTGGCTGGTTTAGGGACCCAGGTTTTTGGAAGGGACCTTGACATGGTACATGGGCTTATCCCATTTGGCCAGATGCAATAACTAACCCTTCCATTTTTGCTTTTAATCTTAGCTGAGAGCTTGTAAGTGAGTGCTGGACTTTCCCTGTGTGTTGTATTATTATTTTTTTAATTTTCCCTATGGGCCTTGCACCCAAACCTGTCTGGGTATAAACTGCCTGTGACTCTGGGGACAGCACAGCTTCCTGTGGTCATGGGATGTATACCCAGTCCAGTCTGAGAGTGCAGTCCCCTGCAGTGTTTTACATATTTGTGTATTTAGTCTCCCTATGGGAAAAAGGGGAAACCAGACGTGGACTCCTTGCTCAGTGTGCTTAGAGGAATACTGCTACACCTCACTGACGAGGCCCAATAAAGGCCGAAACGATCATCTGGGGTTGCGGTGTTCCTTGTTCAGAGAGGAATTGCCTGGTATTTCGGCGCTGGACTGACCGTAATAGGCGGGATCAGACTGATATACTATAGGAAAGTTCTACTCTGTGAAAAGCATTGCTGGGCTAAAAGAAGTTGCACCCAGGTGGTAAATCGCCATAGAACAGGCTAACAATGGTATTGAGCTGGTTGTTCGTTCCTGTGAGTGCATTTCTCTCTGTGTGTATTTAGTCTCCCTATGGGAAAAAGGGGAAACCAGACGTGGACTCCTTGCTCAGTGTGCTTAGAGGAATACTGCTACACCTCACTGACGAGGCCCAATGAAGGACGAAACGATCGTCTGGGGTTGCTGTGTTCCTTGTTCAGAGAGGAATTGCCTGGTATTTCGGTGCTGGACTGACTGTAATAGGCGGGATCAGACTGATATACTATAGGAAAGTTCTACTCTGTGAAAAGCATTGCTGGGCTAAAAGAAGTTGCACCCAGGTGGTAAATCGCCATAGAACAGGCTAACAATGGTATTGAGCTGGTTGTTCGTTCCTGTGAGTGCATTTCTCTCTGTGTGTATTTAGTCTCCCTATGGGAAAAAGGGGAAACCAGACGTGGACTCCTTGCTCAGTGTGCTTAGAGGAATACTGCTACACCTCACTGACGAGGCCCAATGAAGGACGAAACGATCGTCTGGGGTTGCTGTGTTCCTTGTTCAGAGAGGAATTGCCTGGTATTTCGGCGCTGGACTGACCGTAATAGGCGGGATCAGACTGATATACTATAGGAAAGTTCTACTCTGTGAAAAGCATTGCTGGGCTAAAAGAAGTTGCACCCAGGTGGTAAATCGCCATAGAACAGGTTAACAATGGTATTGAGCTGGTTGTTCGTTCCTGTGAGTGCATTTCTCTCTGTGTGTATTTAGTCTCCCTATGGGAAAAAGGGGAAACCAGACGTGGACTCCTTGCTCAGTGTGCTTAGAGGAATACTGCTACACCTCACTGACGAGGCCCAATGAAGGCCGAAACGATCGTCTGGGGTTGCTGTGTTCCTTGTTCAGAGAGGAATTGCCTGGTATTTCGGCGCTGGACTGACCGTAATAGGCGGGATCAGACTGATATACTATAGGAAAGTTCTACTCTGTGAAAAGCATTGCTGGGCTAAAAGAAGTTGCACCCAGGTGGTAAATCGCCATAGAACAGGCTAACAATGGTATTGAGCTGGTTGTTCGTTCCTGTGAGTGCATTTCTCTCTGTGTGTATTTAGTCTCCCTATGGGAAAAAGGGGAAACCAGACCTGGACTCCTTGCTCAGTGTGCTTAGAGGAATACTGCTACACCTCACTGACGAGGCCCAATGAAGGCCGAAACGATCGTCTGGGGTTGCTGTGTTCCTTGTTCAGAGAGGAGTTGCCTGGTATTTCGGCGCTGGACTGACCGTAATAGGCGGGATCAGACTGATATACTATAGGAAAGTTCTACTCTGTGAAAAGCATTGCTGGGCTAAAAGAAGTTGCACCCAGGTGGTAAATCGCCATAGAACAGGCTAACAATGGTATTGAGCTGGTTGTTCTTTCCTGTGAGTGCATTTCTCTCTGTGTGTAAATATATATATATATATATATATATATATATATATATATATAGCTATACTACGGATGACATGATAAAGGATTAAAAAAAAATGTCTTAGGACATAAACATATAAAGAAAATGAACAAACAACTATATAAATATATGAAAAGTATGATATAATAAATGTTATATTAAATTTGAATGTGTAAATACATTACTGTTCAAAATCTAAATTTTTGACTTGTGAAAGTAGTAACTTTGGGCTCCATTTATTAAGCAGCGGATGCTGCTTCGAAGCCCCATTATTTCAGGAAGTTAAGAAGAAGTCATAAGACCGCTGCTCCTTAACTTCTCCGCCACCTTTAGGATACGGTCGGGATGATTGATGGCCCCTGCTAGCGGATTGGCCATTAGCCATTGGAACACTGATATCTGTCAGGAATCTCTGAATATCCCTTGACATGTATATATTTTTTTTAGAAGACAAACCAAAGTATTGAGCTAGGCCCATTTTGGTATATTTATATGCCACTATTTCACCGTCAAATGCGATCAAATTAAAAAAAATAGTTAACTTTTTCACAAACTTTAGGTTTCTCACTGAAATTATTTACAAACAGCTTGTGCAATTATGGCACAAATTGTTGTAAATGCTTCACTGGGATCCCCTTTGTTCAGAAATAGCAGACATATGGCTTTGGCATTGCTTTCTGGTAATTAGAAGGGCCCTAAATGCCGCTGTGCACCACACGTGTATTATGCCCAGCAGTGAAGGGGTTAATTAGGGAGCTTGTAGGGTTAATTTTAGCTTAAGTGTAGTGTAGTAGACAACCCAAAGTATTGATCTAGGCCAATTTTGGTATATTTCATGCCACCATTTCACCGCCAAATGCGATCAAATAAAAAAAAAAGTTAAATTTTTAACAATTTTAGGTTTCTCACTGAAATTATTTACAAAAAGCTTGTGCAATTATGGCACAAATGGTTGTAAAAGCTTCTCTGGGATCCCCTTTGTTCAGAAATAGCAGACATACTGTATATCGCTTTGGTGTTGCTTTTTGGTAATTAGAAGGCCACTAAATGCCACTGTGCACCACACTTGTATTATGCCCAGCAGTAAAGGGGTTAATTAGGTAGCTTGTATTGAGCCTCAAGGGTTAATTTTAGCTTTAGTGTAGAGATCAGCCTCCCACCTGACATATCCCACCCCCTGATCCCTCCCAAACAGCTCTCTTCCCTCCCCCACCCCACAATTGTCCCTGCCATCTTAAATACTGGCAGAAAGTCTGCCAGTACTAAAATAAAAGGTTGTTTTTTTTTGTTTGTTTTTTAATTATTTAAAAAAAACATATTCTGCTGTGTAGGATGCCCCCATAGCCCCCCCCCCCCCCCCCCAAACAGCTCTATTACCCTCACCCTCTACTTTATTGTGCTCTATCTTGGGTACTGGCAGCTGTCTGCCAGTACCCAGTTTGCCATAAAATGTTGTATTTTTTTTATTTTTCCATATTTTTCTGTAGTGTAGCTGACCCCCTCAATAACCAACCCCCTCCCAGATTCCTTAGATAAAAATTCCCTCCCTCCTCTCTCCCACCTTATCGTACAATAGTGCCATGCACAATAGTGCCCGCCCATGCGCTTGTACCCGTGCATGCTCCCTGTGCCCCCGAACGTGATATCGTCCCCCTCTGACACACAACCCCCACTGATGGCTGCCCACCCACCTTCCTGCAATGGCTCCCACCCACCAACAATCGTGACCATCGATGGCCGATGCAGAGATGCCGCTTGAGAACACTAACAACGTACAGGGTACGTCGTTGGTCGTTAACAACCTGTTTTTTTTACGACTTACCCTGTACGTCATTGGTCCTTAAGGGGTTAATAAATCTACCCCTTTGTGTTCAGAAAGTTCACCCAAATATTGTTGCAGAAGTTATCACTTGTAGCTTGCTTTGCGTTCACCCTTCTGTCCAGTTCATCCCAAACCAGCTCAATGGGGTTTAAGTCTACAGACTGTGTAGGCTATTTCATGATTTGAAGTTACTGCCTTATTCTTTCCTTCTAAGGTAATTCTGCCATAGACTGGAGGTATGTTTTGGTTAATTATCTTCATGTAGAATAAACCCCAATGCAAAATGATGTGGTAGTCTCTTTAATTCAGGATGAAACTCACTTTGTGCAATTTGCTACCTCAGCAAAAGAGTCCCAAACCTTCACCCTAACTCCTCCATGTTTGACAGTTGGTGTAACACCATAGGGAACCTTTTTTTTGCCAACTCAATGCCATACAAAAACAATGTGTAATAAACCAAAGATTTTAAATTTTGATTCATCAGTCCATGAGATCTTCCGGTCTTCAATAGTACATTGGTGGTACTTCATGGACCAGGCAAGTCTCTTTTTCTTATTTTGCCATCTTAGCAATGGCTTTCTTACTGACACTCTACTGAAGGCAAAACAGTATTCAAGGCTTTGTATAAAAACATCCTTTATTGGCACTTTTTAAACTTGCATAATAGCAATAAATACTCCCATTGCTGTATTGGAAGCCTGACGCATTTCCCCTCTAGATTGGCGCTTTCTCAAAGATACTCGAAAGAGTAGGGACCTTCTATTTATTCCACTAGTGTACCTTCTTCAGGCTAATTGCTTCAACATTTAAACATTTGTGTTATGTATATCTATACACAACAATATTAAAATCCTTCAACAAATAAAGATATATATATAACTCTTCCTTCATTCCTATTTTATTGTTTATGTATGTATATATATATATATATATATATATATATATATATATTCACCCTCCCTAACAGAAAATCCACACTTCCTACTTAAAAAATTACTAAAAACATCAATTAAGCATTTTAACGTTAGAACCCCTTTTATACCTCTTATGAAGGATTACTTGATTTTGCTACATATACTCATGTTAATTTTAATAACAGGCTTCCGGTGGGGCGGAGTTAGCAAGAGTTTGGCACGCTAACTCTTGGCTCTGAGTTGAAGGGCTCCATAGATCTACCCAAGCTGCATACTGTCCTTGGCTGACTGAGAGGGATCCCAGCCTGTATATATGGTTCAGGAGAGCCACGCAGTAGCCGGAAGCCATGTGTTGCAGGCTGACTTACTTTGTGCCGGGAGGCGTTCCTACATATCTAGAAACAGAGACACTAGCAGCAACGACTGACTGAAGGTACCATATTGTGGACTAAAGAAGGAACGGAGGAGTAGGCTGGTCAGATAGTGTGGTCACAAGCTGCTTGTAACGGAGGTGTGCGGACCAAGCATTTTCCTTTCTTACACCGTAGCTGGAAAAAGCTGCATAGTCCTGGAAGGATCCTGGAGCAGTGAAAGCGGGAGGTAAAACACAAGTACTACCGTGGGCTGCTACTTGCACATCTGAGGGATCTGGTCTCGCTCTAGCTGAAGCACGTCTGGTAAAGTAAAGGCAATGATTACAGCTTTGTGTCTGGTCTAATTTACCTGTATACCTGTTGAGACTTGTTGCACATTGATAGAAACCTGACTGTCAAAGTTAATATAAGGGCTATAGCTCTACGCTTGGGTAGTATATAACGGAGAGCGATTTAAGTCATGGGTGTAGTTGTTACAGGAGCACCCAGTCATAATAATTGGCCTAAAAAAACGCTGAAGGAAAAACTAAACATAAGTACTGTAGTAAAGAATATACCAATTGCCTATAAAAGCAGGGGTAAGCTCTTTGTACCATACTGGATCCACTACCTATCACAGTATTCTATTTAGCTGGAAATCCTCATAAGCTGTAAACTAAGGAGCAGTGTATTAGGTTTGGATAGTACGCAGCACTGAAAGCTTGCTCATTGGAATTATTTGTGGGAAATTCTAAGCTACGAACCGGTAGAACCAGTGTATATAATCTCAAGGGCAAGCTGTCTATGTTATTGCTCTTATGGTAAAGCACACAGTTGGCTAAGCTTTCACTGGTATAATTGGAACTTTTGCTTGACACAGGGGCCCACTGAGAGGACTGGTTATCAAGGGTAAAAGTAATCCCTTATTACAAATGTATTGACTGAATATAAGTCGTATACAGAGAATGTTCAACCTGCCCTAGGATAAAAGAACTTAACCTGGATGGATGGGACTCTCTATATGTCCCCTTAAATTATTTCAGAGGAGAAGGATAAATCCTGAGGGGGATATCCAAAATGGCAGAATATTTATTTAGCAACTTCTAATTTAAATTGCTGTGCCAAAGATCTATGGTGTTGGGCTATACTGTTATAGCTGTTTAGAGCCAAGGCTGGCTCTCAGCTAAGTGCTACTTTTTTTTCCTTCACATGCTTTTTATTGTATATTTAAGTCTGCTCAGCACAAAATATATATTTAGAGGGGATAATAAGGCACTAGTACAGTAGATGGAGATATTTTGAGGGTAGTATAGTGATTATAACTCAAGACTCTAAGGAGGCTATCTCTGAAATAGATGAGCAGTGAATATAGTGATCAGTCTATAGTGGACATAAGGACTGCTCTTTAGATTAAGATACAAGGGCTGTGGAGGGTTCTGTTTCCCTGTTTTTCTCCCCCCTGCTTTTGGCTTATTTCTCCTTTGGTTCTTACATACCTACAATCTGACTATCAAGGCTAAGCTTCATAATTATATCTCTTTTTAGTGGCAATAGGAATGTCTAGTGTTAATAAGTGGCAGCTCTTCACATTACACATAAAAGGTGTTTAATTTTTCTTAGGGCACTACGTTTCTGTGTTTTTCGGCACTGTATCATCTGAATACAGTGACATAATAATTATTGGCTGAGATACTGTAATTGTCTTTTCCTACTAGTTTTCATATTAATACATGTATTTCACTACACTCACTATTGCACTCTGTACACACTATAGTACAAAAAAAGTGGTTGTTTTTCCTCTTTGTTTATTTTTGCATTTGTGTTGTTTGGTTTGAGATCACATGTAATCACTTATTTGATTACTCCCATTTTTTTTCCTTTCACTTGAAGAGGATTGGTAGTCACCTTCTTCACATACCTCTCATGGAAAGATTTGTTACACATTCTAAATCTAATTCACCTAGTATGCCACCCAAAAACAAAGACAAGAAACTAATGATAGTCTGGCAGACCCACATAGTGAGACAAGTATAAGTAACCTGGATACTACTGTACTTCTGCACCAAATATCATGCGGCTAGATTACGAGTTGTGCAGTAAGAGCTGCTCGGTACTAACGTGCAAGTTATTGTCACCGCTCACTTCCCTACATCGCTGGTATTACAGGTTTAAAAAAAAATGGCGTTAGCAGGCAAAAAGTGAGCGTAGAGCAAAATTGAGCTCCATACCGCACTCCAATACCAGCGCTGCTGAAAGCTGCGGTGAGCTGGTTTTACTTGCTCGTGCACGATTTTCCCATAGACATTGATGGGGAGAGTCGGCTGAAAAAAAGTCTAACACCTGCAAAAAAGGAGCGTACAGCTCCGTAACGCAGCCCCATTGATTCCTATGGGGAAAGAAAATTTATGTTTACACCTAACACCCTAACATAAACTCCGAGTCTAAACACCCCTAATCTGCCGACACCTACATTACACTTATTAACCCCTAATATGCCACCCCAGACATCGACGCCAGCTACCTACACTTATTAACCTCTAATCTGCTGCCCCAACATCGCCGCCACTTACCTAACTTATTAACCCCTAATCTGCTGCCCCTGACATCGACGACACCTACATTATACTTATTAACCCCTAATCTGCCACCCCAACATCGCTGACACCTACATTATACTTATTAACCCCTAATCTGCCACCCCCGACATCACTGACACCTACATTATACTTATTAAACCCTAATCTGCCGCCCCCGACATCGCCAACACCTACATTATACTTATTAACCCCTAATCTGCTGCTCCCAACATCGCTGACACCTACATAATGTTATTAACCCCTAATCTCCCGCCCCCAATGTCGCCAGCAACCTACCTACACTTATTAACCACTAATCTGCCGCCCCCAACGTCGCCGCCGCTATACTAAATTTATTAACCCCTATTTACTAACTACCTAGATGATTGGAACAGCCAATAGAATGTGAGCTCAATTCTATTGGCTGATTGGATCAGCCAATAGGATTGAAACTCAATCCTATTGGCTAATTGCAACAGCCAATAGGATTTTTTCAACCTTAATTCCGATTGGCTGATAGAAATCTATCAGCCAATCGGAATCTAAGGGACGCCATCTTGGATGACGTCATTTAAAGGGAAACCTCATTCGGAAGAAGACGTTGATTGAAGAGGATGCTCCGCTCCGGATGTCTTGAAGATAGACCCGCTCCACGCCGGATGGATGAAGATAGAAGATGCCATCTGGATGAAGACTTCAGCCCAGTTGGATTAAGACTTCTGCCCGGTTGGATGAAGACTTCTGCCGCTTCAGTGAGGACTTCTGACGGCTTTGGTGGCTGAAGATTAGGGGTTAATAAATGTAGGTAGGTGGCGGCGATGTTAGGGGCGGCAGATTAGGGGTTAATAATATTTAACTAGTGTTTGTGATGCGGGAGTGCGGCGGTTTAGGGGTTAATATGTTTATTGTAGTGGCAGCAATGTCCAGAGAGGCAGATTAGGGGTTAATAAATTTATTTTAGTGTTTACGATGCGGGAGGGCCTCGGTTTAGGGGTTAATTGGTAGTTTATGGGTGTTAGTGTATTTTTTAGCACTTTAGTTATGAGTTTTATGTTACAGCTTTGTAGCGTAAAACTCATAACTACTGACTTTCAGTTTACGGTATGGATCTTGGCGGAATAGGCTGTACCGCTCACTTTTTAGCCTCCCAGGCAGACTCATAATACCGGCGCAAAGGAAGACCCATTGAAAAAGGACTTTTTGAAAGCTACGGTAATAACGTTGTGTTACAACAAAAAAAGTGTGCGGTGCAGCTAAACCTGCAAGACTTGTAATACCAGTGGTAGTGAAAAAGAGCCTTAACACTGCTTTTTTACTCATACCACAAAACTCGTAATCTAGCCGAGAGTTAATAATGCCCCAATTTGACACCCTAAAACAGGAGATGGCCAATCTTACCAGCGAAGTTAAACAATTTTCTACACAAATATCCGAACTAGAATCTCGTGTTTCAGACATAGAGGATAGATCACTCATCCAGGAACAGGCCATTACTATCCAGGAAAGTAAACTAAATACTCTACACTCCAGAATAGAAGAGTTAGAGGATAGGTATAGATGCAATAACCTTAGGGTTATTGGACTACCAGAGAATGAGAAATTCCAAGATCTACTAAATTTTGCTTCAGTTAAACTTCACTAACTAGTAGGCAGCAATTTAGATAATGTGAGGATTCCCATAGAAAGAGCACATAGAGTGGGACCTGTACGGAAAAATCCAGACGGCACAGTTAGATCAAGAGCAGTAATAATAAAATTCTTGAATTTCCAGGATAAATTTCATGTACTTAGGCTATATAGGAAATAATATTATGATAGGGAACAACAAAGTATTATTGTTCCAGGATTTTTCAGCTGAGACTCAGGCCAAGCAGGCCAGTTTTAAGGCAAGGTTGATATACCCGGCTAAAATTATTTTGGATAATGATGGGAATATTGTAACATTTAATAAGGTGGAGGAAGCTCAGGCCTTCTGTCATAAAAATGGCATGGAGTAAACACTCAGAAGTCTGGGCGACTAAGAACAAATATACAGTGAGTCTGGTTGCTGCCCTTGCGTGGTTCATAGCCCACTTGATACTATGGGGCTGTTCAAAGGAGTATGGACGCTCTCAGTCAGTCAGAATTATATATAAAAGAGAAAGTGTCTCATATGATTTTATAGGCATCATTCTGATAAAGAATGACCTTTAATAAAGATCTGGGCCACCTATTTCCCTTTTTTTTCCTTTTTTTTTCTTTTCCTTCTCTCATCTTTTATTCCCTCCCCCGCATTTTGTGTATTCACCTCTGCCACCACCTTACTGTAAGGGCTAATGAATAAACTTAATTAATAACTTAACTAATATCCTGGAATATTGGAGGGATTTCATCCCCAATTAAGAGGAAACTTATGATTAAGCATTTAGGGGCCCAAAAACCGGATATAGCATTTGTGCAGGAAACACATCTTAGACCCCAGGAAGCTATTAAACTACAATCTAAATGGGTAGGATAGGTGGTATTCACAGATTTAAAAGAGGCCTAGCTATACTGATCAATAAGAAGTTAGATTATCAGATAAAAACAGTGGGTAATGATCTAGAAGGGAGATATCACATATTAGAACTAGAAATAAATAAGAATCAATTTGTGTTTTGTAACGTTTATGGACCAAACAAGGTAGAGAAAGACTTCTGGGATGGTCTTAGTTTGAAATTATTCCCATTTATCGGGAAAAATATAGTGGTAGTAGGAGACTTTAATATGGCTTTTTCTCACATTGTTGATAGATTACACTCAAGGTACCCCTCTAGGAAAAATAGAGAAAAGAAAGTTTTACAGATGTTTTGCCAAAAATTGTCTCTCAATGATAGATGGCGTACACAAAACCCAGATAGTAAAGAGATCACGTGCGTATCCAAGGCGCATAAGTCCTTCTCCAGAATAGATTATTTCTTAATTGCTAAACATATGATGGCGTGGGAAATTAAGTCCAATATTGGAGAAATAGTGGTGTCAGATCATGCTAAAATTTCAATGGAGGTGGGACATAGAGATCGTGACTCGACAAGCAATGGCAGATTTTTTTTTTTCCACAATACCTCTCACAGAATATACAGTTTAAGGCCTGGCTACAAAACAGATGGAAGCAATTTCATGAAGATAACTGGGAATATCAGGAGAAACCAGAGATCTTCTGGGAAACTGCTAAGGCAGTATTTAGAGGGGACATTAAAGCATATTTAGTCAAGAAGAAGGCAGTAAGGAATAGAAGGGAGGAACAACTGTCAAATACGGTTAGAAATAGCTATTGCAGATATCTGAATAATTCATCTGTTACCCTTTGGAATAAATACAAAGAAAGTAAAATGGAACACAATCTGTTTTTAAAACAAAATACGATTCTTGAGGAACAAAAATAGAAAGCCTTTTTTTCCGGTATACAAGGTACCTCAGCAAAATATTTAGCCAAGTTCTCTAAAGTTAGACAGCAGAAGAATATTATAACTTCAGTTATTTATCAAAATAAAAGAACCACGAAGGTGGCAGAAATAAGGCAGGCGTTTTTGAATTTTTTTCAGGATTTATATTCAACAAGCCAGATTAATGCATCTAATAAAAAATGGTTCTGGCATAATGTGAATCAGCCCCAAATTACGAATGCTGATCTTCAGGGCTTAAATGAACCTATTACCGAAACAGAAATAGTTAATACCATAATGAAGTTAAAATTAGGGAAATCTCCAGGGCCAGACTCACTGCCTGCGGAATTCTATAAACTATTGGTTGACCAAATTTCTCCTACTTTATGCGCTCTATAACGAATATTTCATAGGGAACAAACCACAGTCTGCTATATTTGCCGCGTCAAATACCTTGATCCTGAAAAAAGGTAAAGATCCAGAAATACTATCATCTTATAGTTCTATATCCCTATTAAACCAGGACTATAAGATATTAACAGTGATTATTGCCAAACAGATTAAAACAATACTTCGATTATATCATTCATTAAGACCAAACCGGTTTTATGCCGGGTAGAAACCCAGTTAAAAATCTACGTAAGGTACAGATGGTCCTAGATTTTTTCTGGAACAAATTGTAGATAAAAAATCACATGATAAGCTGATGGTCGATGCTGAGAAAGCATTCGGCTTGATCATTTGGGACCATCTATTTGCGTCTTTGGAGGGGTTTGGACTTGACCATTTCAACAGTTTGTTAGGCAATTATATTGGGCTCCCCTCTCAACAGTAATTGTTAATGGGGGACTATCAGATACTTTTGTCCTAAAGAGAGGTACACGCCAAGGGTGCCCCCTATTACCCCTACTGTTTAATTTGTTGTTGGAACCACTTGCAATTCTTTTGAGAAAGGAATTAAAAGGGATCAATCTGGGGGGACAAAAAATGGTGCTCTCTCTTTATGCTGATGATCTCCTATTGTTCATAAGCAATCCAGCAGAAACGATCCCACACATTTTACAGATCTGTAATGTGTTTAGCTCATTCTCTGGCTATAAAATTAACTATGAGAAGTCAGAACTACTTTTGATATATAAACCAACTAAGGTAGTTCCACATCCCTTTAAGGAGACCAACCAGATTAAATACCTAGGTATTAATTTGAACAGTAACCCAGAATTGTGGTATGAACTGAACTTGGTAAAGTGCTTTTAAAATACAAAGCTGGGCAAGTTAGAAAAACTTCCAGGTCAGAGGTGAATTCATTAACTACAGGTGTTCTAGAGGTGTATTTAAGGAGAGCAAATAGAGGCATACAGCATCTTGAAAAAGTCCTGAATGAGAGGGTGAAACGCGTAGAAAGGACTGTATGCGAACTGCTGTGAGAAGTGACAAACAGAAGGACACTTGAAAGGAGGAACTCTGCGTACTTTTGTACTTAAGAGCGAAGTAACAACTATAACCTTAACCCCTTGGATGGAAGCACGGCTGTGGTAAGTAAGACTTGCGCAAGGGAAGAACCACACAAAGAATTCTAGCTGCTTTAGATGCGCAGTGCACAGCGGGTCTCAGCAGGAGAAAAGCTGCCGAAAAAGAAGTCAAAAGCAGGTGAGCGAGTATATATACATTTGAAGTGCCCTGCAGAAAACATTTAAAGAGGTGAGAAATCATCTGAACGCTAACGGCTAAAGTAGATAAGGGAGCTACCTCCCACAATTCTCAAAAACTGCTATCACAACTTACTCTGGTATAACACAACGCTCCAGATCACTCAATTGTAAAAAACACCCACACCGATTATCTGTTAGAAGCAGAGACTTGAACACTCTTTTTTGAAAGCACCTGCAACTATATCTGTGTAAAAAAGTAAACAGAGAAAGAACTGTCCGTACATGAACAAACGGAACAGCCTGTAGGCTGAACACATACAAGACCATACCGCTGTCATAGATCACAGCCTATCTATTAGAATATTAGAAGCTATTGATGTGTATTAGCAAACTGTGTAAAAAGTCGTATACTTAAGGGTATTAATTTATATGTGTAAACTGTTTTTTAAAGGTAACAGTCATAGAGGCAAGAATTTTAGAAGAATTGTTATGTTTAACAAACGCAATTGAAAAGAAGTCATTTTTATTTAAAAGCTGACAGTCAGCTATCTTATTTTATTTTATTGCATTTTAGAATAAACTGTAGTATGAATGCTTGATGAATGAAATTTGAGAATATATATATTTGTCTATTAGAACGAATATTTTTATAATTATTGACAATAAAATGTGTTGAAGAATTGACTAAAACCACAGGGGGAGTGGAAAAAGACAACTTTTAAAATTGTCAGAAAAATAATCTACTACTCATTTGAAGTTCAGACAAAGTGCTATTGCATTGTCTCGTTATCTTGCATTTGTTGATAATGCAAATGAACTATGTTGACTGGTCCTTTGAGATCTTAGTAGATAGGGAAATAATCTTATATAGTACGGCTCTTGTAAGTAAAGCAGCAGCAACTATTAGTGGAAGAGAAGCACATATGAAGATTCTGAATATGGCTTACTATACACCAGCCAGAATGGCTAAATGGGTGCAGGATAAAGGGAACTGCTATAAATGTGGACTGGAATATGCGGATCTTGTTCACTGTTTCTGGGTATGCCCAAAAATATGCCAATTTTGGCAAAAAGTTAACTTCTGGTGCAATAGGATACTTGGAGTTAGTTTTAAATTGGATCTGACACAGATAATTTTCCTACACAGATACTCAGTCTGCGTACCTAATATCAGATTTATTAATAAATTGATTCTGACAGGGAGGAATTTGATACTGAAGCATTGGAAAGGTCATAGAGGACTCAAAATGTCAGAATTCCTCAATAATGTTCAATATCAGATGATTTTTGAGAAGCTTAACCTAAAAATTCCCAATAAGATGCAAATTGAGAGGTTTTTTAGTAAATGGACAACATATATTGACTCGTTACCATTAGGGCTTCAGCGACAAATAGTCTCACATTTTAAATCATCTAGGTGGGTTAAACAACAGTTAGCAACAGGGGACTTTCCCAGAATCTGGTTTTTAGAAGATCAGACGGGAGAGCTGTCCTAAGATAGAAATCAAGTGGTGGTTGCCCCTCCCCTACTTAACTCTTTTGCCCCTTTTTATTTTCTCCCTCTCCTAATAAATATTATAGCGCCCCATATGATAAGAAGTATTGCAGGTCAAGGGAGAAAACTTTGTCCATACCAGATCCTTCCATACCAGGCCCCAAGTGGGTTCTGTCCTTAAAACTGGTATCTGTGTCTATCCGCAATATGAGAAGAGCTGCATCTCTATACATATTTAAGATTATTGTTTCTGGGGGTTTTTTTTTGGGGGGGGGGGTTCTCTCTGTTTTTCTTTCTTCTTTTCTTTGCTTTGGATAATGACCACATAGGAGTTTATCTTATTTGTCAAACATAAAAATAATATCTGATATTGTACAAAATCAATGTTGATTATGTTTATTAAAATTGGAAACTAAAAATTGACATGAATTTAGAAAAATCTGGGGATTCTAGCTTAGGTATAAATTTACTAAAGAATAAGTTTTGAAGTCTAAATTTACACTGAAGGTTATTCATAAGCCCAAATAACTTGGGCTAGAGTTGCATATTGTTTTGTTTGTAATTGCTTTGGAGTGAATTTGAACCTCGATGTATGTATTTGACATATCGTTTGTGTTACTCTTTAAAAACCCCAATAATTTTTTTTTTTTTTTAAAAAACAGTAATATACAACGTGTAAATGTAATTGTTTCTGATAATTCTCCCAAGCTCCATGATCCATAGGTGCTGAAATGAAGCCTGATTAATTTCAATACTGGGGTCATTGGAGTTAAACTGGATTTGAGTTAGACAACATAGGTAGCTGTAGATGTTATGTGCCTCTCCTGTACTGCATGTTTTACATTTTGTGCACTACAGTTGTAATCTTTTTTATGTTCTCTTTGCAATTGTTGTAATTTTGCGGAGTGCTAGCACTGGGCTGAGAGCCTGACCTCTACAATTAATCTTCATAGTGTCTGCTTTATAATCCTGTTTGGTGTACTTCAAATCTAGTTGCAAAGGAAATTAGTTACACAATGGATTATATAGTTTTTTCTCAAAGGGACAGTAAACTCATTGAAAATGTTATATAAAATGATTAGTTATGTGAAATAAAACAACTTTGCAATATATTTTCAAATGAGTGTTCCTCACCCAAATGGAAGTAGAGGTTCAAGAAGAGTAATCAATAAAAATCATTCTTTCATGTAATAAATGGCATGCCACACGTTGTGGTAGATTAGATGTAAAAGTGTAAACAGGCAAAATTGCTGCTATAGGTACGTCAGTAAAATCTGTCCCGACTAATCTATTATTTAACTAAAGTTGTATATTTCATATGTTTATCCCTCCCTGCTTATTTGGATGCTGTAATTGTGTAGCATGACTCAAGGGTGTTGATAAAAAGACTGAAAGTTCTTGTTAAAGGGATGTTAAACTCCTAGCACATAATCACAATTAATCAGTGCATTGCATATGAAGTTTTAAAAATCAGTCAACTCTGACATTTTGTGCTCGCTTCCATTGAGCCGTAAAAAATGGAGCCTTAAGGTACCGAAGTGGGCAACAGCTAAAAGTAGTTTACGGCTCCATATTTTTGAGTTTGTACAGAACAAGTGAGTATAAGTGTAGACAAATTATATCTGGTATACAGGTGTACATAATATATATAAATCCAAACAACATAGATTTTGGCAAAAATATAAAAAAAATAGCAAAAAGAACAAAACAGGTATGACTGTGTGTATATATATATATATATATATATATATATATATATATATATATAGTACAGTATATATACTGTATACATATATATATATATATATATATGTGTGTGTAAAAAGACCTTTCTCTAAGTCAAATTATTATTTTTGCCAGATGTACACTAAAAATAAAACCTCTATTTTTTCTTTATGGAATAAATATTCCTCAAGATACATTCAAGACCTCTCTTGGGCCTAATTTTTAATATAAACATATAAGAGGGAAATGCAGTATAAATATAAAACAACAAATATAACGCTATATGTTAACAATCTGTTAGGCAAGGGAATAACTAAAAATAGTATCAATATTTCAATATCTTACTAGCATATAGGATTGTCAGCATACACCAAGATTACAAGTTTTGCGGTATGGTGCGGTACGGCTATACTGCTGAAAAATTGGCCATTGTGCCTGGAATGGCAGGTCTCCCGTATTACAAGTCGCTCCGGTATAGCTATAACATAAGCGGTTTAGCCTGTAACGCAACGATACATTCCGCACTCAAAAAATGACGTTTGAGTGTGGGATTTTCATAGCATCTGTATTACAGGTTGTGCGGTCCAGCTAAAATGCTTGTGTTACAGCCTATACGCCCTGATCCATACCGCCATCTGAGACCAGTAGCTATGGATTTTGTAAAACAAAAATGTTTCAACTAAAATGTTGCAAAGTACACAAACACCCATAAACTACCTATTAACCCCTAAACCGGCACCCTCCTGCATCACAAATACTATAATAAACCTATTAACCCCTAAACCGCTGTCCACCAACATCGCCAACACTAAATAAAACTATTAACCCCTAAACCGCCGGCCCCCACATCACAACTATTAAACTAAACCTATTAACCCCACATCGCAGCACACTAAATTAAACTATTAACCCCTAAAATAAACTCCACTAATTTTAAATTAAATTTCCAATATAACTATCTTTAAATAAATAAAAACTTACATGTGAAATAAAAAAAACTAAGTTTAAATTATAAAGTAACCTAACATTACTATTTTAAAACAATAAAATTAATGAAAAATAAAAAAAAAAAAATTACAAATTAAAAAAATACTAACACTACGAAAAATATTTAAAAAACGTTACAAAAAAACAAACTCTAAAATTACGAAAAATAAAATACTAAGATTAAAAAAAATAAACAAAAGTATCTAAAATATTAACAATTAAACATAATATAATACCCCTATAAAAAACAAAAAATCACCCCAAAATAAAAAACCCTAAACTAACAATAAACTACAAATAGCCCTTAAAAGGGCCTTTTGTAGGTTATTGCCCTGAAGCAATCAGCTCTTTTACCTTAAAAAATGACAAAGTTGCCCCTAAAAGTAAAACCCCCCACCCAACCAACCCCCCTAAAATAGAAAAACCTAAGTCTAAAAAAAACTAAGCTACTCATTGCACCTAAAGGGGCATTTTATGGGCATTGCCCTTAAAATGGCATTCAGCTCTTTTGTGCCCAAAGCCCTAATCTAAAAATATACAACACCCAAAAAAAAAATAAAAAAAATAACACTAACACTAACACTAGGAAATCTACTCACAGTTCCTAAAGTCCGGATATCAATCTTCATCCAGGCGGCGAGAAGTCTTCATCCATCTCTAGGGCATCTTCTATCTTCATCCCGGTAGTGCGGAGATGTGGAGGTGTGGAGCAACGTCGCCGGTGGTGCAGACATCCAGCGTGGAGGATCCTCTTCATACGATCACTACGTACACTGAAGGTCGAATACAAGGTACCTGTTTAAAAATGGGGTACCTTGCATTCCTATTGGCTGACATTTTCAAATCAGACAATAGAATGAGAGCTACTGAAATCCTATTGGCTATTCAAATTAATTGTTAGGTTACCTAATTGTTAGGTTAGGGGGTGTTTTTATTTTGGAGGTTTATTTTTGTTTTTATAGGGTTATAAGATTAGGTTGAATTGTTATTATTTTGGATAATTTAGATTATTATTTTTTGTAATCCTAGAGTTTATTATTTTTCTTAATTTTAGAGTTTTTATTTTTTTGTAATGTTAATTTATTTTATTTTTTTTCCCCTTAATTTTATTGTTTTAAACTAGTATAGGTTACTTTTTAGTTTAAACTTAGTTTTTTTTTTTATTTCACAGGTAAGTTTTTATTTATTTAAAGGTAGTTATATTGTAAATTTAATTTAAAATTAGGGGGTGTTAGGTTTAGGGGTTAATAGTTTATTTTAGTGTGTTGCGATGTGGGGGGCCGGGGAACTAGAGGTTAATAATTTTATTTAGTGTTGGCGATGTTGGGGGCAGCGGATTAGGGGTATTTAGACTAGGGGTTTATGTTATGTTAGGGTGATAACATCACTTTCTTTTCCCCATAGACATCAATGGGTTTGTGTTACGGCGATCTCCATTCCGTGATCGCATGTGGTAGTTTTTTTCTAACACTTTCTCTCCATTGATGTCTATGAGGGAAAGCGTGCACAAGCACGTCAACTCAGGCCTTGGGTTTTGTGCGGTATGGAGCTTATCGCGCCATACCACACAACAAGAGAAGGTTTTTCAGTAACTTGTAATGGCAGCACTATGGAAAGTGCAATAACGACAATTATTTTGTGTTATTTACACACCCGTTATAGCGCAAAACTTGTAATCTTGGTGATAGTTTGTACAAAGATTGATTACATCTGGTATACATCTGCTATGACTGTATATATATATATATATATATATATATATATAGGTAATGACATTTCTCTAAGTCAAATTATTATTATTTCCAGATGTACACTAAAAATAAAACCTCTATTTTTTCTTTTTGAAATGTAACACAACGAATTTAAAGCTATATGTTAACAATCTGTTAGCAAGGGAATAACTAAAATAGTATCGACATTGCAATATCTTAATAGCATATAAGATTGTGGGCATAGTTTGTACAGAGACCGATTACATCCGGTATACATCTGGTATGACTGTATATATATATATATATATATATATATATATATATATATATATATATATATATATATATAGGTAAAGACATTTCTCTAAGTCAAATTTATATTTTTGCCAGATGTACACTAAAAATAAAACCTTTGCTTTTTCTTTATGATATAGTGTTTACAAATGATTACAAATGTGGTGTTTGCAAGCTGTATCTATATTTTTGGTTGAGAACCTGAGTTATACTTGCTTATTGGTGGGTAAAGGTAAGCCTCCAATAAGCAAGCGCTATACATGGTGCTGAACCTAAAATGGGTTGGCTGCTAAGATTTACATTCCTGCTTTTAAAATAAAGATAGCAAGAGAACAAAGAAAATGTAATAATAGGAGTAAATAAAAAAGTTGATTAAAATGTCATGCTCTATCTAAATCATGAAAGAAAAAAATTGGGTTGTGTCCCTTTAATGTATCCCTTTAATGTAATGTATATTTATAAGATATTTAATATAAAGAGAAGCTGTCCTACTACTTCCGGCAAAAATACAGAAAAATAAAAAGATCATGCTCTGCAATTACATTTTATAAAGGATTATATCAGCAGCTCCTAAATATCAATGGAATGGTAAACTCATCAAAAGTCAGTTGAATACCAAAGAGTAAAAAAAAAAAAGAGCCAGATTAAACACATATATAAGTCGTATAGCACTTGGAATAAAATAGCAGACACAATGTGAATAACATGAGCGCCCAAGGCAAAAAAAAACAGTTATCAAAAGGGAAACTATTAGTAAAGACTAACGGCTAGATTACGAGTTTTGCAGTAAGCTAAAAAACAGTCGCCTAGATTTAGAGTTCTGCGTTAGCCGTCAAAACCAGCGTTAGGGGTTTTTGGAGCCTAACGCAACCATTCAGACAACTCTAAATACCAGCGTTGTTTAAAAGGCGTGGTGGAAAAAAAACATGCGTAGCTAACGCACCCCTTTGGCCGCAAAACTCTAAATCTAGGCGAGTGTTAACAGGTGCTAATGCTGCTTTTTCACTACCGCTGGTATTAAATGTCTTGCAGGTTTAGGGGCACCGCACACTTTTTTGGCCTTACCGCAAAACGACTTATGTAAACTTCGTAAAGTCTTTTTTCTATGGGACTTTCATAGCGCTGGTATTACAAGTCTGTCCTGGGAGGCCAAAAAGTGAGCGGTACACCCTCTACAGCCAAGATTCTTAACGCATTTTAAAGTCAGTAGTTATGAGTTTTATGTTACAACGCGGTAGCATAAAACTCATAACTAAAGTGCTAAAAAATACACTAACACCCATAAACTACCTATTAACCCTTAAACTGAGGCTCTCCCGCATTGCAAACACTATAATAAAATAGAAAAAATTGAAAAAAACCCAGACCGGCACCACTGATAGAGTATAAAAACATCATTTTATTGTCACATACTTTAAGTATGTGACAATAAAATGATGTTTTTATACTCTATCAGTGGTGCCGGTCTGGTTTTTTTTCAATTTTTTCTTGGATTTACATTAAGGCACCTACAGGGCACACTGTGAGTATATCTATACTTATAGCAAAGGCGAAAGCAAAGATCCGTTTTTCCCAGCTCCACACATCTGGGACTCATTACAAACAGAAGACAGAGAGAGGCATTGAAGGAACGTCAACTACACAATAAGGCGCAAATGTGAGTGATCAGCAGGACTGGTTTAACTTCCCGAAGTAAGTGACTATCAAACTATTGGATTGTATCACACTAAATATTCGAAGCTTTATGATTGGGAACTGTATCAGCAAATATAGGCTGTCACACGTATTGTACGCTCATTTAAATTGTGTATTATAATTTTACGGCTCTGCTATCTGGATAAAGAGTTTTTAGATCCTTGCTATTATATCATATAGTGCTTACATGTGTTTCAATTTTGGGGAGAGAGAGGAGTATTTTACTATAATAAAATGTTTAACCCCCAATCTTCCGCTCCGGACATCGCCGCCGCCACTAGAAAAAACATATTAACCCCTAAACCGCCGCACTCCCGCCTCGCAAACACTAGTTAAATATTATTAACCCCTAACATCGCCGCAACCTACCTACATTTATTAACCCCTAATCTGCTGCTCCGGACATCGCCGCCACCTACATTATACTTCATAACCCCTAATCTGATGCCCCCAACATCGCCAACACCTCATTATTTTTATTAACCCCTAATCTGCCACCCCCAATGTTGCCGCCACTATTCTAAATTTATTAACTCCTAAACCTAAGTCTAACCCTAACACCCCCTAACTTAAATATAATTTAAATAAATCTAAATAAAATTCCTATCATTAACTAAATAATTCCTATTTAAAACTAAATACTTACCTATAAAATAAAACCTAAGCTAGCTACAAAATAACTAATAGTTACATTGTATCTAGCTTAGAGTTTATTTTTATTTTACAGGCAAGTTTGTATTTATTTTAACTAGGTAGAATAGTTACTAAATAGTTATTAACTATTTAATAACTACCTAGCTAAAATAAATACAAATTTACCTGTAAAATAAAACCTAACCTAAGTTACACTAACAGCTAACACTACCCTACAATTATTAAATAAATTAACTAAATTAAAAACAACTAAATAAATTAAATTAGCTAAATCACAAAAAACAAATACTAAATTACAGAAAATAAAAACAAATTACAATATGTTTAAACTAATTACACCTAATCTAAGAGCCCTATCAAAATAAATAGCCCCCCCCCCAAAAATAAAAAAAACCTCTAGCCTAAACTAAACTACCAATAGCCCTTAAAGGGCCTTTTGTGGGGCATTGCCCCAAAGTAATCAGCTCTTTTACCTGTAAAAAAAAATACAAACATCCCCCCCAACAGTAAAACCCACCACCCACACAACCAACCCCCCAAATAAAATACTATCTAAAAAACCTAAGCTCCCCATTGCCCTGAAAAGGGCATTTGGATGGGCATTACCCTTAAAAGGGCAGTTAGCTCTTTTAAGACCCAAACACTAATCTAAAAAATAAAACCCACCAAATAAACCCTTAAAAAAACCTAACACTAACCCCCTGAAGATCGATTTACTGTTCTGAAGACCGGACATCCATCCTCAAGGAAGTGGCAGAAGTCTTCATCTAACCGGGCCGAAGTCCTCAACGAATCCGGGAGAAGTGTTCATCCAAGCCGAGTGAAGTGGTCCTCCAGACGGGCAGAAGTCTTCATCCAGACGGCAACTTCTATCTTCATCCATCCGACGTGGAGCGGCTCCATCTTCAAGACATCCGACGCGGAGCATCCTCTTCATCCGGAGTTTTCTTACTGAATGACGGTTCCTTTAAGTGACGTCATCCAAGATGGCGTCCCTTAGATTCCGATTGGCTGATAGATTTCTATCAGCCAATCGGAATTAAGGTAGAAAAAAATAAAATAACTATCTAAAAAAAACTAAGCTCCCCATTGCCCTGAAAAGGGCATTTGTATGGGCATTGCCCTTAAAAGGGCATTTAGCTCTTTTACATGCCCAGACCCTAATCTAAAAATAAAACCCACCCAAAAAAACCTTAAATAAACCTAACACTAACCCCCGACAATCCACTTACAGTTATTGAAGTCCCGCTTGAAGGATCCATCCAGCCGGCGAAGTCCTCATCCATGCGCAAGAAGTCTTCATCCAGAGGGCCTCTTCCATCTTCATCCAGGTGGCTAAGTCCTCATCCATGCGGCAAGAAGTCTTCATCCAGATGGCATCTTCTATCTTCATCCATCCGGCGCAGAGCGGGTCCATCCTGAAGACATCAGGCGTGGAGCATCCTCTTGATACGGTCTCTGCCATAAACTGGAACATCAATGCAAGTGACGTCATCCAAGATGGCGTCCTTTGCATTCCTATTGGCTGAAAGATTTCAATCAGCCAATAGGATTAGAGCTGCTAAAATCCTATTGGCTGTTCCAATCAGCCAATAGGATTTGAGCAGCTCTCATCCTATTGGCTGTTCCAATCAGCCAATAGGATTGAGCTCTCATCCTGATTAGAACAGCCAATAGGATGAGAGCTCAATACTATTGGCTAATTGGAACAGCAAATAGGATGAGAGCTCAATCCTATTGGCTGATTGGAACAACCAATAGGATTTTAGTAGCTCTAATCCTATTGGCTGATTGAAATCTTTCAGCCAATAGGAATGCAAGGGACACCATCTTAGATGACGTCACTTGCATTGAAGTTCCAGTTTACGGTGGAGACCGTATGAAGAGGATGCTCCGCGCAGGATGTCTTCAGGATGGACCCACTCCACGTCGGATGGATGAAGATAGAAGATGCCGTCTGGATAAAGACTTCTTGCCGCCTGGATGAGGACTTTGCCGGCTGGATGAAGATCGAAGAGGCTGTCTGGATGAAGACTTCTTGCCGGCTGGATGGATCCTTCAAGCGGGACTTCAATAACTAATATCGTCAGGGGTTAGTGTTAGGTTTATTTAAGGGTTTTTGGGTGGGTTTTATTTTTAGATTTGGGTCTGGGCATGTAAAAGAGATAAATGCCCTTTTAAGGGCAATGCCCATACAAATGCTCTTTTCAGGGCAATGGGGAGCTTAGGTTTTTTAGATAGTTATTTTATTTGGGGGGTTGGTTGTGGGGGTGGTGGGTTTTACTTTTGGGGGGATTTGTATTTTTTTTACAGGTAAAAAAGCTGAATTCTTTGGGGCAATGCCCCGCAAAAGGCCATTTTAAGGGCCATTTTTAGTTTATTGTAGGCTAGGGGGTGGTTATTTCTTGGGGGGTTATTTTGATAGGGTTATTAGATTAGGTGTAATTCTTTTTTATTTTTGATAATTTGTTTCTTATTTTTTTGTAATTTAGTGTTTGTTTGTTTGTTTTTGTAATGTTAGGTTTTAGTGTAAGGCAGGTTAGGTTTTATTTCACAGGTAAGTTTGTATTTATTTTAACTAGGTAGGTAGTAAATAGTTAATAACTATTTACTTACTAGTCTACCTAGTTAAAATAAATACAAACTTACCTGTGAAATAAAAATAAAACAGAAGCTAGTTACAATATAACTATTAGTTATATTGTAGCTAGCTTAGGTTTTATTTCAAAGGTAAGTAAGTATTTAGTATTATTTAGTTAATAATTGTAGTGTAGTTAGTGGGAGTTAGGGTTAGGCTTAGGGTTACGTTAGGGTTAGGGGTTAATGGATTTATTTAGTGGTATTGATGCAGGAGGCCAGAGGTTTAGGGGTTAATAACTTTAGTATAGTGGCAGCGACATCGGGAGCGGCTGATTAGGGGTTAATAGTTTTATGTAGGTGGCTGCGATGTTGGGGGGTTGCAGATAAGGGGTTAATAACATTATGTAGGTGGCGGCGATGTCAGGGGCAGCAGATTAGTGGTGTTTAGACTCAGGGTTTATATTAGGGTCTTAGGTTTAAACATTATTTTCTTTTTTCCCATAGACATCAATGGGGCTGTGTTACGGAACCTTTGCTTCCGCAATCGCAGGTGTTAGGCTTTTTTATTGCCGGCTCTCCCCATTGATGTCTATGGGGAAATACGTCAAAGCATTGCTTGTTTTCGGTGCGGTATGGAGCTCAACGCCACCATATCGCCCGCACAAGCCTGCTTTTTCAAAACCTGTAATAGCAGCGCTATAGGGAGGTGAAATAACGCTGCTTTTGTGGCGGTCATTAAAATTCCTATAGAGCTCAAAACTCGTAATCTAGCTGTAAGTTTTTTACTAAAAAAGAAAGAGTTGGTCTCCACAGAATACAGTAGTAGTGACACTGAAGTGAAATAGTAATGAGTAGCCAGGCAACACAAACAAAGAAGACTTGTTATTCAGTCAATTAATTGTATTATTGTATCACTGTGTTACTATCTCATAAAAAGAAGCAAAATATAATTCACAGACTATGAACCACTAGGTGTAGTATCACTTTAAATACTTTATAGGAGATACTTATAAAAAAAGAGGTGGCATATAAAACGTATGATATCTTTGAGAAAGCGCCAATCAGAGGCATGAAACGCATCAGCATCTCTGTAAAAGATGGTGTGTGTGCATCACAGACAATCAGGAGAATTGTCCGCTGCAAATGTGTCACAATGTCATAGCTGTCTAGAAAAATATGCATTTTTCTTGTTTGTTTGTTGTTGTTTTTTTAAATAACAGCATATTTTTCTAAACAGCTATGAGACTGAGATAAATTTGCAGCGTACTGTTTCTGGAAATTGGCTGCTGGATTTCTCCTGATTGCCTGTAGCCGGATATTGGAGACCTTCGTATCTAAGGGGGAATTCCCCTGGAGGTTATTGTCAGGAGCATCAGCCAGCTGGTGTCTGCGACATCCATATCAAGCCAAATATCAGCACACTGAGATAGAATGCACGTCACCTCGGGGCCACTGCTCCAGGTCCCACAATATCTCAAGAAGGCAAGCAGGTGACAGCATAAATAATCATATATTTATTTAAAGAAGACAAAAAAACAGGCAACGTTTTGGGAAGTTATCCCTTATTCATGGCATGAATAAGGGATAACTTCCTGAAACGCCTGTTTTTTTGTCTTCTTTAAATAAATATATGATTATTGATGCTGTCACCTGCTTGTCTGCAACATCCAGCCTGCCTATTTGCACTATTCATCTATATAGTGCCATCTCACTTGGGATTTTTTCATTTGTTTCATAAATCCCATAGTATACACCATTTTGTTTTTACCTTGTAGATACATGTTGATTTTCCCGCACCTTAAGAAGAGGAGCTGCCCTGGGGACTTTGATTATTCTTCTGGATCAGATACAGGGATTTTTCTTTTATTTAAAGTATTGTGTGTAGTATAGCGCCCCCTGTTTACTTTGTATACAAAGTGACATTGTTGCATAAATAAGCTACTTAAAGGGACAGTATACACTCATTTTCATATAACTGCATGTAAAAGACACTACTATAAATAATAAGATGCACAGATACTGATATAAAAATCCAGTATAAAACTGTTTAAAAACTTACTTAGAAGCTGTCAGTTTGGCTCTGCTGAAAAGGTAGCTGGAAAGCCCACTGCAAGTGGCAAATAAGACCCTCCCCCCAACCCCTTCTTTTGCATATGAAAAGACCCTTTACACAAACAGGAGCAAGCTGGAGAAGGTAGCTGACGGTATTCACATAAAACTTTGGGGCTTGGTTAGGAGTCTGAAAATCAGAGCAATGTTATTTAAAAATAAGCAAAACTATACATTTATTTAAAAAAAAAACTTTATGGGCTATATAAATAGATCATCTACAAAACATTTATGCAAAGAAAAAATGAGTGTATAATGTCCCTTTAAAGGGACAGACTACTCCAGAATTGTTATTGTTTAAAAAGCTAGATAATCTCTTTATTACCCATTCTCCTGTTTTGCATAACCAACACGGTTATACTAATATACTTTTTACCTCTGTGATTACCTTGTATCTAAGCCTTTGCAGACTGCCCCCTTATTTCAGTTCTTTTGACAAACTTACATTTAGCCAATCAGTGCCCTCTCACTTGTAAATTCATGGGCGTGGTCACAATGTTATCTATATGGCTTACATGAACTTACGCCCTCTAGCTGTGAAAAACTGCCATATGCACTGAAATAAGGGGCGGCCTTCAAGGTTTTAGAATTTAGTATATGAGTCTATCTAGTTTTAGCTTTCAACAAAGAATACCAAGAGAACAAAGCAAATTTGATGATAAAAGTGAATTGGAAAGTTGTTTAAAATTGCATGCCCTATCTGAATCATGAACGTTTAATTTTGACTAGGCTGTCCCTTTAATATACTTGAATATAAATGTTTGCTAACTCGAAGCAGCATCCTGTAAGTTAGCAGTTGCTGAACAACAGTCTACTAAAACTTTATCTTTTCCAAAAATATGCCTGGCATAAGCAATATTAGAAAATGTCATACTGTTAACTGTCTAAATATGATACTATCTTAAGTGCCTATATTAAGTGATATTCCATTACCTAAATGAGATCCAAAAAATTAAATACTTATTTATAAAACCAAATGTCATAGATAACAAAGCATCAAATATTGTTAAAAAGCAAAATAGTGTTAAAGAAAATAAGACAAAGTTGGCATTGCTGGTGTTTCATGTATATCAGCATTCTATCAAAAACTAAGAGACAACGTGTGAGCACTCTAATACAGGATAAATATTATAAACATTAATAATGAGAACCAAATATAGATAACACTATAAAAAATCATATGCTAGGAAATATCACTTCTAGGTAAACACTTGGGGGCCTATTTAATATAGTACGAGCGGATATTTTATCATTGCATCAGCAGTTCTGGTGAACTGCTGGTGCAATGCCGCCCCCTGCAGATTCGCGGCCAATTGGCCGCTAGCAGGGGGTGTCAATCAACCTAATCATATTCGATTGGGTTGATTTCTGTCCGCCGCCTCAGAGCAAGGGGACAGGTTATGGAGCAGCGGTCTTTAGACCACTGCTTCATAACTTCTATTTCCGGCGAGCCTGAAGCTTGATAAATATGCCCCTATTCTGTGTATACATGATACCAGGATATTGCAGGATATTATACACTCAAAATCTCTATGAGCCTAAAAAAATAGAGCTATCTATAGAGCTGGTTGTGTACAACGGTCTTGAGTAAAGTTAGGTAAAGTTAGGCAATGAGAAGATACTGGCTCAGTCTAAGATAATTCTACAAACTCCTCTTTAAAGGGACACTCAGGTTAAATTAAATTTTCATGATTCAGATACAGCATGTAATTTTAAACAACTTTCCAATTTACTTCCATTAAAAAAAATGTGCACAGTCTTTTATATTTAAAATTTTTGAGTCACCAGATCCTACTGAGCATGTGCAAGAATTCACAGACTATACGTATATGCATTTGTGATTGGCTGATTGCTATCACATGGTACAAGGGGAGTGGAAATATACATAACTTTGAAATTTGTTATAAAAAAATCTACTACTCATTTGAAGTTCAGACTAAGTGCTATTGCATTGTCTTGTTATCTTGCATTTGTTGATTATGCAAATCTAATGTGTTGACTGGTCCTTTAAGGGTAAGAGTCCCAGTACAATTCAAGACAGTAATCACCTTTGCCTCAAGGTATCCAAAGGTACTGAGGAAAAATATCTGTAGCAAAAGCAGAGAGTTCCAGATAAAAGAGGTAGGTTACACTGCAGGTCCACCTTCCATAGGCCTAGATTTAGAGTTTGGCGTTAGCCGTGAAAACCAGCGTTAGAGGCTCCTAACGCTGGTTTTAGGCTACCTCCGGTATTTGGAGTCACTCAAAAAAGGGTCTAACGCTCACTTTTCAGCCGCGACTTTTCCATACCGCAGATCCCCTTACGTAAATTGCGTATCCTATCTTTTCAATGGGATTTTTCTAACTCCGGTATTTAGAGTCGTGTCTGAAGTGAGCGTTAGAATTCTAACGACAAAACTCCAGCCGCAGGAAAAAAGTCAGTAGTTAAGAGCTTTCTGGGCTAACGCCGGTTCATAAAGCTCTTAACTACTGTACTCTAAAGTACACTAACACCCATAATCTACCTATGTACCCCTAAACCGAGGTCCCCCCCACATCGCCGCAACTCGATTACATTTTTTTAACCCCTAATCTGCCGACCGCCACCTACGTTATCCTTATGTACCCCTAATCTGCTGCCCCTAACACCGCCGACCCCTATATTATATTTATTAACCCCTAATCTGCCCCCACAACGTCGCCGCCAGCTACCTACACTTATTAACCCCTAATCTGCCGTCCGCATGCCGCCGCCAGCTACATTATCCCTATGTACCCCTAATCTGCTGCCCTAACATCGCCGACCCCTATATTATATTTATTAACCCCTAACCTGCCCCCCACAACGTCGCAGCCAGCTACCTACAATAATTAACCCCTAATCTGCCGACCGCAAAGCGCCAGGTAACTTTGTATTTATTTTAACCAGGTACAATAGCTATTAAATAGCTAAGAACTATTTAATAGCTAAAATAGTTAAAATAATTACAAATTTACCTGTAAAATAAATCCTAACCTAAGTTACAATTAAACCTAACACTACACTATCAATAAATTAATTAAATAAAATACCTACAATTACCTACAATTAAACCTAACACTACACTATCAATAAATAAATTAAATACAATACCTACAAATAACTACAATGAAATAAACTAACTAAAGTACAAAAAATAAAAAAGAACTAAGTTACAAAAAATAAAAAAATATTTACAAACATAAGAAAAATATTACAATTTTAAACTAATTACACCTACTCTAAGCCCCCTAATAAAATAACAAAGCCCCCCAAAAATAAAAAAATGTCCTACCCTATTCTAAATTACTAAAGTTCAAAGCTCTTTTACCTTACCAGCCCTGAACAGGGCCCTTTGCGGGGCATGCCCCAAGAAGTTCAGCTCTTTTGCCTGTAAAAAAAAACATACAATACCCCCCCCCCCAACATTACAACCCACCACCCACATACCCCTAATCTAACCCAACCCCCCCTTAAATAAACCTAACACTAAGCCCCTGAAGATCATCCTACCTTGTCTTCACCTCACCAGGTATCACCGATCCGTCCTGGCTCCGATATCTTCATCCAACCCAAGCGGGGGCTAGACATCCACTGAAGAAGTCCAGAAGAGGGTCCAAAGTCTTCATCCTATCCGGGAAGAAGAGTAGATCCGGACCGGCAACCATCATCTTCCAAGCGGCATCTTCTATCTTCATCCGATGAGGACCGGCACCATCCTGAAGACCTCCACCGCGGACCCATCTTCATCCGGCGACGTCCAACTGAAGAATGACGGTTCCTTTAAGGGACGTCATCCAAGATGGCGTCCCTCGAATTCCGATTGGCTGATAGGATTCTATCAGCCAATCGGAATTAAGGTAGGAATATTCTGATTGGCTGATGGAATCAGCCAATCAGAATCAAGATCAATCTGATTGGCTGATTGGATCAGCCAATCGTATTGAACTTGATTCTGATTGGCTGATTCCATCAGCCAATCAGAATATTCCTACCTTAATTCCGATTGGCTGATAGAATCCTATCAGCCAATCGGAATTCGAGGGACGCCATCTTGGATGATGGCATTTTTTATTTTGGGGGGCTTTGTTATTTTATTAGGGGGCTTAGAGTAGGTGTAATTAGTTTAAAATTGTTGTTAGATTTTCCTTATGTTTGTAAATATTTTATTATTTTTTGTAACTTAGTTCTTTTTTATTTTTTGTACTTTAGTTAGTTTATTTCATTGTAGTTATTTGTAGATATTGTATTTAATTAATGTATTGATAGTGTAGTGTTAGGTTTAATTGTAGGTAATTGTAGGTATTTTATTTAATTAATTTATTGATAGTGTAGTGTTAGGTTTAATTGTAGATAATTGTAGGTATTTTATTTAATTAATTTATTGATAGTGTAGTGTTAGGTTTAATTGTAACTTAGGTTAGGATTTATTTTACAGGTAATTTTGTAATTATTTTAACTAGGTAACTATTAAATAGTTCTTAACTATTTAATAGCTATTGTACCTGGTTAAAATAATTACAAAGTTACCTGTAAAATAAATATTAATCCTAAAATAGCTATAATATAATTATAATTTATATTGTAGCTATATTAGGATTTATTTTACAGGTAAGTATTTAGCTTTAAATAGGAATAATTTATTTAATAAGAGATAATTAATTTCGCTAGATGTAAATTATATTTAACTTAAGGGGGTGTTAGTGTTAGGGTTAGACTTAGCTTTAGGGGTTAATACATTTATTAGAATAGCGGTGAGCTCCAGTCGGCAGATTAGGGGTTAATAATTGAAGTTAGGTGTCGGCGATGTTAGGGAGGGCAGATTAGGGGTTAATACTATTTATTATAGGGTTAGTGAGGTGGATTAGGGGTTAATAACTTTATTATAGTAGCGCTCAGGTCCGCTCGGCAGATTAGGGGTTAATAAGTGTAGGCAGGTGGAGGCGACGTTGTGGGGAGCAGATTAGGGGTTAATAAATATAATATAGGGGTCGGCGATGTTAGGGCAGCAGATTAGGGGTACATAGGGATAATGTAAGTAGCGGCGGTTTACGGAGCGGCAGATTAGGGGTTAATAATAATATGCAGGGGTCAGCGATAGCGGGGGCGGCAGATTAGGGGTTAATAAGTGTAAGGTTAGGGGTGTTTAGACTCGGGGTACATGTTTGAGTGTTAGGTGCAGACGTAGGAAGTGTTTCCCCATAGCAAACAATGGGGCTGCGTTAGGAGCTGAACGCGGCTTTTTTGCAGGTGTTAGGTTTTTTTTCAGCTCAAACAGCCCCATTGTTTTCTATGGGGGAATCGTGCACGAGCACGTTTTTGAGGCTGGCCGCTTGCGTAAGCAACTCTGGTATCGAGAGTTGAAGCTGCGTTAAATATGCTCTACGCTCCTTTTTTGGAGCCTAACGCAGCCTTTATGTGGACTCTCAATACCAGAGTTATTTTTATGTTGCGGCCAGAAAAAAGCCGGCGTTAGCTTAACTCTAAATCTAGCCGAATGTGTTTCATAGGCAAAATCTCTCTCTAATGAAGCAATTTGTAGGCCAGTGAATGAGTGGGCAGCCAAGCTGTTACTGCCTGTAGTGGTGGTGTTGTTTCCTCTTTGCTTTCCTCAGTGTAGAAGGTCAGGAACTGACAGGCCATGTTTTCCTTTTCTTCACATATCTCCAGTAGATAATCATTTCTCAACTTATTCCGAGGTGGGCAACCCTGCTTAACAGGCTTTAATAGGCTAGGTATCATGCCCCAATCTCTGTATTCCATTTCGCAAGAGCCATGCAAAGCAGGATTCAGCACAGAAAGTTGCAGTACAACCAACACATCAACATTGCTGAGGATCTTTGTTGCTTAAGGTTTGGGGATTCGCTATTCAGAGTGTCTCACTCAAATTGGCACAACTTAGTATAAGAGTGTCTAGGGGAGGTAGAAACATAGTCAATTCAGCCAGTACAATTTTTCTTTGCATAGTTAAAATGAGTGTGAGTAATGGCTGCAAACAGCACTCAAGGAAAAGTTCTATATATTAATTTAATGCACCTTCCAGGGTAGAAGGGGTCTCCTTCCTACTATTTGCTATAGATTCCGTAACAGCTTTTCTGCCAAGGATGACACAGATGGCATGAGATTGTGGCTTAAAAGCAGGTATCATACAAGGTTTCCCTCAGAGCTACAGAAACCACCACCATTTTAGAAAGTCGCCCACCGGAAGTCTAAGTAAAAGCTGTTACTAATATGTCAGCACACCCACAAGAGATCCCTTAGTAGTAAAAAGCTGATACAAATATGTCAGCACACCCACAATTGATCCCTCCACCACATATATATTTATATATATATATATATATATATATATATATATACATACACATAAATCCTTCCTAAGCAATCGATCAATCCACACAAGAAACCTTAACTCACACCCACTGAAATTCTCCACACCCACCAGAACTTGTGGCCTGCCAAAGGAAATCGAATTTCACACCACCTCCCCAACACATAAATAGGTCACTACTTGATACCACTAGCTGATGTATCAATCCTCAATCTAATACATGTGCGATTTGATTCGGTCCGACGATCAAATTTCGGATGAATTTGTCGAATTCGGAGATTCGGATCGATTCGAATTTCCGAATTGCGGTAGTGCCGAATCTACCGAATAAATCCAAATCGATTAGAATTTATTAGGTAGATTCGGATGGATTTGGATGGCCGCATATTACACTAGTATTGTACAGTTTACTAGTGTAATACACAGCATATCCCACTTAACACTTACCGAAATTCCAAAATTCCGAATCGATTCGAACCGAATCGAACAGAATCAAACCAAATTTTTTCACGAATCCAAAAGAATCCGAATGAATCCGAAACAAATTCATTCTATTTCTTCCGAATTCGAATCGATCAGAACCGAAATTAGAATCGATCGGAATCGATCAGAACCAAATTTTTCGAAGCTGCACATGTCTACCTCAATCATCTTCATCAGTAATTTCTAAAATATTTCTATAATATTCTAAAATATTCCTATTTATAATAAGTGGCAAATATTAGCACTGAAGAACTGGTCATAAAATAACCATAATGTAAATGTTTTGCATTTTCTAAAAGGGAAATAAAAAAACCCAGAAACAATACTATTGTTATGTACAAAGTGTTTTTAAAAATCTATAAGAAACCAAAAGGCAAAATTAGTTATCATCACAGTGGTTCCAGTTGCTTCCTTTCGAGTTAACTTCATTAATACTTTGCATTGAGACAATTCAACATCAGTATTTTAATCCAATCATAAAACATTTTTGAGTAACCTCTTCCTTAGTTTTTGGAGTTATTATATTTAACTTTTTTTTTTTTTATCTTGAAAACTTATTTGGACCTTTTTCTGTTAAGATTGTTTTCATTATAAAAGTGTTTGCAAATATTAGTAAACATAATAATTTCCTGGTTTATGGGCAAGTGCATCTGGTCTGAAGTATTAAATGGGCATATACTTGGCATCATGGGCAAGGTTATGTATAAGAAATAACTGACTTTTTATTTTTGTTAACAATTAATCATTTCTGAATACTTAAATGTGAAATATTTTGTCAGCATACCATAATTGTATACTATTATAGCCAGAAAAGGGATTGCCAAAAATATTTTAATGACAAGTTCTTAGATTCTTAAAGCATTGAAAATCCTGAAAAGAAGTTTCTAAATGTCTGTGTGCAAATTCCTTCCTCTGTGATTTGCAGTTCCTGAAACAATAGACAGGTTTAGATAGATAATTTAATATTACAGAGCAAGCCCACAAGTAGAAATTGCATTGAACTTAGCCTTGTGGTTGCTAAGCAATATGGCAACCAATCGCTATAGCAACACAGCTGGAAGAAACTCTGGGTGGATTAGAATTTAAAAATACAATTAACTAAATTGAAGGTAGTTATATTATTATGTTTGTCTTTTTGCAAAATTATCATGCATATACATTACCATCTTGATAAAGAATAAATACAAAGAATGATCATTAGTTTTGTTGTGGAACATTCTCAGGTCAGTGCAGCAATGCAGAATGTATTTTGTATAAATCCCTTCTTAAAGGGACAGTCTACCATAGAATTGTTATTGTTTTAAAAGATAGATAATCTCTTTATTACTCATTCCAAAGTTTTGCACAACCAACACTGTTATATAAATACACTTTTTACCTCTGTGATTACCTTGTATCTAAGAACCTTCTTCCAGCCCCCTGATCACATGACTGTGCCTGTACACAGTGTTATCTATATAGCCAACGTGTACTTTCTGTCTCTTTGTGTTGAAAAGGAATTTAAAAAGCCTGTGATAAGGGGCAGCCCTCAAGGGTTTAGAAATTAGCATATGAGTCTCCAGACCGAGTGAACTCCAAGTAAAGCTGCAGACTTTGTGCCCTGAGAGACCTACAAACTGATCCCCAGTGCGCCTATCATAACTCATATGTTTGAGGTTCTAATGTGTTGAGTGTGAATTTGTGTGATATTAAATAAAATTCGTTTATAACATACATATTACACTTAGAGAGGTTTGCGCCCTGTTCTCTTCTTTTTTCCATTTCTTGTAGTTATATCCGGCTCACCAGACTGTGTTATAGTGGTGGCAGCAACCCATTGAAGTTTATATGTGAAAACACCCCCTTGCAAAACGGATGTGGATTCTTAAACATATATCCTTTTATATTCTGTTGAATTTGATGTATATATTTTTACATATTTCCAAGTCATTTGTACTGTGAGCATTAAGTGTGTAGTGTGGGGCGCTTTTAAATTGTGTGTTATTTATAGCATACTGAGTCTGCATAGGTTTAGTTTCAACTAAGAATACTACGAGAAAAAAGCAAATTTGATGATGAAAGTAAATTGGAAAGTTGATTAAAATTACATGTCCCCTATCTGAATAATAATTGAAAGTTTAATTTTGACTAGACTGTCCCTTTAAAAGGTACATAAAACACTGTGAGATTTATTTTATAAGTTTGTTTAAAACTGTCCTTCACTGGCCTCATCAGTAGTTTTAGGTAAGGGAAAACATAATTTATGTAAGAACTTACCTGATACATTCATTTCTTTCATAGTGGCAAGAGTCCATGAGCTAGTGACATATGGGATATACATTCCTACCAGAAGGGGGCAAAGTTTCCCAAACCTCAAATGCCTATAAATACACCTCCCACCTCACTCATACCTCCATTTAACATATAGTTAGTGAGGTGTAAAAAGAGTAAAAAGCATAAAAAATCATAACCCCCAAAAATATTGGGTGGGTCTCATGGACTCTTGCCACTATTAAAGAAATTAATTTATCAGGTAAATTCTTGCATAAATTATGTTTTCTTTCATGTAAGTGGCAAGAGTCCATGAGCTAGGAAAGTATGTGATATAATACCCAAGATGTGGAAGTCCACGAGTCACTAGAGAGGGAGGGATAAAATAAAAACAGCTATTTTCACTCGTGTGAAATTAAATCCAAAAAATAATTAAGTTTCCTTAAAAAGCTCAAAAAAACTGAAATCATAGGCACTAGAATCAAAACTGAAGACAGCTGCATGAAGAACCTTTCTACCAAAGGCTGTCTTCCGAAGAAGCTAACGCACAACATGGTAAAATTTACGTAAATGTATGCAAAGAGACAAAGTTGTCTGCTTTGCTAATTTGATCAACTGAAGCTCATTTCTTGACTAATCTAGTAGAATGAGCTGTAATACGCTGAGGCGGAGACTGCCTCCGCCTCTGAATAGGGTTGGTGAAATCAAAAGCTTCAACCAAGATGCCAAGAAAATGTCAGAGACTTTTCTGACCTTTTCTGGGAACCAGAAAAAATAACAAATAGACTAGAAGTCTTACTGAAATCCTTTAGCAGCCTCAACATAGTATTTCAAAGCTCTTACCACATCGCAAAGAATGTAAAGGATCCTTTCAAGAGAAAATTAGGATTAGGACACAAGGAAGTAACAATAATTTCCCTATTTATGTTGTTAGAATTTACAACCTTAAGCAAAAATTTAAAGAAGTCGTAAAACAGCTTTAATCTTGATGGAAAAATTAGATAAGGGAGGCTCGCAAGAGAGAGGAGAGCAATTCAGAAACTCTCTAGCAGGAAGAGATAGCCAAAAGAAATAAAACTTTCAAAAAAGTACCTTTAATATCCAAAGAATGCATAGGCTCAAAAGGAGGGAGCCTGCAAAATCTTTTAAAACCAAATTGAGACTCCAAGGAGGAGAAATTGATTAAATAACAGGCTTGATACGAATCAATGTCTGAACAAAACAGTGAATATCAGGAAGCTTAGCAATATTTCTATGAAATAAGACAGAAAGAGCAGAGAGTCTGTCCTTTCAAAGTATTTACAGACAAACATTTATCCAAACCATCCTGAAGAAACTGTAAAATCCTAGGAATTCTAAATGAATGCCAAGAATAATCGTGAATGGAATACCATGAAATATAGGTTTCCAAACCCTATGATAAATCTTATTTGAAACAGACTTACGAGCCTGTATCATAGTGTAAATTACTGAGTCAGAGAAACGTCTATGCCTAACAACTAAGCGTTCAATTTCCATGCCTTTAAATTTAGAGATTTGAAGATCCTGATGGAAAAACTGGGCTTGAGACAGAAGGTCTGGTCTTATAGGAAGTGACCAAGGCTGGCAACTGAATATCTTGGACAAGGTCCGCATACCATAACCTGTGAGGCCATGCTGGTGCTATCAGAAACACATAAGATTGTTCCATTATGAGCTTAGAGATCACTCCCAGAGGTGAAAAATGTAAGAAGGTTGGTAAAACCATCAATTCCGTCTGAGGATCCCTGGACCTGGAGAGGTTGTTCTGGGAAGATTCTTGTTTTAGACGAGAGGCCATCAGATATATAATTATTAGAGAAGGTTTATTATCTATCAGGTTGGGCAGAACTGTGCTCACCTTTAAAAAAACGTATCCCAATGGTTTTAAATGCAATTAGTATCAATATAGGTAGCGCAAATTAATGCAGTCCTTTCTTTAGTGTATAAGTAGAAATATTATCTCACTATGAGTGTGTAATATTCTCTCCTTTGTGGTGTGAAGTGGAGATCTATTCTCCCTGTATAAGAATAAAAAAATGTAGACTAGAGTTCCATAAATCTAATGAATGTTTATTTTAAAATGTATTTCTTAAAATATATAACGATTATTATGTGAGAAGACAACCAATAACACAGTCATACTCACATAATAATCTGTATAATATACAGTAAGGAAATTCTAAAACACTGGTGTTGCTATTTGTACTAAAAGACACAGGGCCGGCGTTTGTGTATAGGCAGCATAGGCACCCGCCTTAGGGCGCCCCAACAGTGGGGCCCGGATCTGCCTTGCTGCCGGCATCAACTCAGTTGCTACTTGCTTGAGTATTTAATATATTTAATGTCCCTGTCCAGTAAGTGAGTGACAGTCCCACACAACTTCAGGGGGAGGAGCGACAGGGGTGCGAAGTGTGTGGGTTGTGCACCCTGGCCCGGGCCACTGGCAGTTGTCTGTGTGGGCAGCCGCAGGTTCAGTCTGAGCAGCTCGCTCACTTGAATGACTTGTGCTGCTGCGCATCATATTACAAAAGCCGCCCGCCGGGCCCCCTATATGACTCACTGACTGAGACAACTAGAGATTGTCTGTCAGTTATGTCACAGCTGGAGACGGGCGCACAGGCGGGGCAGGCAATAGAGATGTGAGAGGGGGAAAACGAGATTGAAGTGGCGCCTTCCCTTGTGACTGTTGTTGTCGCACACATTTTTTTAAAGTGAGGCTGAGCCAGCCTGTTTGCAATATAACACAGCTGCAAGGCCCGTCCGAGACCTCCTTGCTGGGGGTGCCTGTGTAACTCGATGCATGCTAGTAAGGCTCCCAGTATATTGTCCTCGATCTTGTTTATGAACAGCCTCCACCGACGGGCCCAGCCTAGATTTTAGTGTTATCCCGGTAAGTTCCTTTGCAAGTACACACAGTTCTCTGTGTGGCCCCCATTTCATTTCCTGAGAACTGCATTGAGCAATGAGCAGCTGAGGGAGAGCCTGTATGTGTGTGTGAGAGGCACAGACAGGGGATTCTCTATAAGGCACAAGAAACCTCTGCTCTGCAGCTTCTATTCAGGTCTGTGATTATTCCATTTCTTATAAACACATTTACTACGTGATTTACCCCCTGCCCATCTCTGTGTTGTTATTATTTGACATACCTATATTAGTATTACTATTATTATTTTACCAATGGTACAATGTTTATACGTTTATATTGTGGAATATGCAAGTTTTATTTCTAGATATTTATTTAATGGTCTGGTAAGAATTCTTTTGATTTGGATCCATTCTTGCACTGTGTTAAGATTGTATCACATTGAATTCAGTAGTTTTCTTTGCGCCAAATTGTTTAAGTCCTGCATTCTTTTGGTACTTTATATTTTATAATGATTGTTTAATTTGTGGATGGAGGTTGTGCAATGCAAGGAAAGAAAGCAATATTTAAAGTGTAGAATGTCCTGCCTGTCATCATTGTCTGCATGGTAATGATGTGTAACTGTCACTTGCATCAGCATTCGTGGCTCATAAACGTTTTCGGAGGGCTGGCCTATGGCTGTAATTTTCATTAAGGTGGACCCAGCCTGAGTTGACAGGGGAGAAGTTTGCATGTTGATTTGCAATATTTGTCTAATGGGATTGCTGAATCTTGACCTCTCTTGACATAAGCTTTATTGTCTGTGGCTAAGTTTATATATATATATAATATATATTTATATATATAATATATATATATATATATATATACTATACACAGTATGTGTGTGTATATGTGTTTGTCGGGTTTTTTTATGGTGTCGTGAGGATTGGGGGGGGGGGGGGGCGTCAAAAATGCACTTTCGCCTGTCTAGACAAAAATCCTTGCACCGGCCCTGAAAAGACAATATTAATATAAAATGCAATTGCACAAACATTCAGGCATATGTGCAAGAGTAAAAAACTATATTCCTATTGATTAATATGTTACTATTGTTCCTCTAAACAAAGGGACTGGACAGTAAAAAAATATATATCACAAATGTCCGTTATTTCAACAGGAAGAACTGAACAAATATTGAAGATTTTCGTAGGTATATCAGCCTCCTTAAGAGTTTGTGTTAAGGCTAAAACAGGGGTTAATAGTTTTCCATTCATTTAGATCGTGTGCGAGAAACATATGAGGGCAGATATTATTTCTAATGCGGCACTTAGACTAGCAACTCTTTTGCCTTGCTGCTCACACTTTACTGCATTGTTGTTTCTTAAATTCTAGCGTCTCTATTAGTGTACTTAGATGGTAAGTTACATACGGTTTTTCGCTGGATGTAGGGATTCCTTCTTAGAACAGTGCACTGTTGATGATCTCCTTCTGTAGTACAAAAAAGCCGGTGGAGTGCTATGTCTCTTAGCCTCCGTTTACCCAGCTTGATTGATTGTGTCTCCTTAAATTGCCGCTTCCCCAGTAACGGACCTTGGTGGTGACTCTGTGAGCTCAGATCCACAACTTGCTTCTGTCTTTGTGAGGTGTTTAACCCAGACTCGGTATTTCTTTCACCGGTCTTCTCACTGCTATCCCAGCCGACAAAGTACTCCTCTGGAGCTTGGTTGTTTGGCTCACTTCTCACTCTCTCAAAGTTCAAATGATCAGGTTTCTACGCGTTTTAGCGTTGCGCCTTTCTCAAGACATAGCACTCCACCGGCTTTTTGTACTACAGAAGGAGATCGTCAACAGTGCACTGTTCTAAAGAAGGAATCCCTACATCCAGCGAAAAACCGTATGTAACTTACCATCTAAGTACACTAATAGAGACGCTGAATTTAAGAAACAACAATGCAGTAAAGTGTGAGCAGCAAGGCAAAGAGTTGCTAGTCTAAGTGCCGCATTAGAAATAATATCTGCCTCATATGTTTTCTCACACGATCTAAATGATGGAAAACTATTAACCCCTGTTTGCCTTAACACAAACTCTTAAGGAAGCTGATATACCTACGAAAATCTTCAATATTTGTTCAGTTCTTCTGTTGAAATAACGGACATTTGTGATATATATTTTTTTTACTGTCAGTCCTTTGTTAAGAGGAACAATAGTAACATATTAATCAATAGGAATATAGTTTTTTACTCTTGCACATATGCCTGAATGTTTGTGCAATTGAATTTTATATTAATATTGTCTTTTAGTACAAATAGCAACACCGGTGACATCAGATCTATGTCTGAGGACCCACATCTGCACAATCTGATAGAACACATCTGGATGGAGAGACCACTACCCGAATGTAGAATCTGAGATAATCCACTTCCAAATTGTCTACACCTGATATATGAATCGCAGTGATTAGACAAGAATTGGATTCCGCCCCAACAAAAGTATTAGAGATACTTCTTTTATTGCTAGGGACTGCAAATCCCCCCCTTGATGATTGACATATGCCACTGTTGTGACATTGTCTATTTGAACCGAATATACGATTCTCTCTTTAATAGAGGCCAAGCCTGAAGACTTCTGAAAATAGCACAGAGTTCTAAGATATAGATTGATAACCTTTCCTCTCGAGGATTCCAAACTCCTTGTGCTGTCAGAGACCCCAAAAAGCTCCCCAACCTGAGATACCTGCATCTGTTGGGATCACAGTACAGGTAGGACAAACAAATGAGACCCCTTAAACAATATGGTGGAGACTTGGGATTTAAGTATATCAGTTTAGATATCTGAGTATAATCCCTGCACCATTGCTGCCGCATACAAAACTGTAGAGGTCCCATATGAAAACAAGCAAAAAGGATTGCATCCGATGCTGCAATCATGAGACCTAAAACTGCCATGCACATAGCCACTGAAGCGAATGATAAGAAAACATAATTTATGTAAGAACTTACCTGATAAATTAAAATCATAGTGGCAAGAGTTAATGAGCTAGTGACGTATGGGATATACATTTCTACCAGGAGGGGGTAAAGTTTCCCAAACCTCGAAATGCCTATAAATACACCTCCCACCTCACTCATACCTTAGTTTAACATGTAGCCAAGAAGTGAGATGCAAAATAAGGAGTAAAACTCATACAAAAAGAGGAACTGGAAAAAATAATGTGCTTTATACAAAAAAATCTAACCACAAAAAAAATAGGGTGGGTCTCATGGACTCTTGCCACTAAGAAAGAAATTAATTTATCAGGTAAGTTCTTACACAAATTATGTTTTCTTTCATGTAAGTGGCAAGAGTCCATGAGCTAGTGACGTATGGGATATAATACCCAAGATGTGGAATCCACAAGCCACTAGAGAGGGAGGGATAAAATAACAACAGCTAAAACCGCTGAGAAATGAAATCCAAAAAATAATTAAGTTTTCTTTAAAAATTCCAACGAAAAACTCAAAGGCATTAGAATCAAACTGAGACAACTGCCTGAAGAACCTTTCTACCAAAGGCTGCTTCCGAAGAAGCAAACACATCAAAATGGTAAAATTTTGTTAAAGTATGCAAAGAAGACCAAGTTGCTGCTTTGCAAATTTGATCAAATGTATTTTCATTCTTGAAAGTCCAAGAAGTGGCAACTGACCTAGTAGAATGAGCTGTAATTCTCTGAGGTGGAGACCGCCCCGCCTCCAAATAAGATTTGTGAATAAAAAGTCTCAACTAAGATGCCAGTGAAATAGCAAAGGCTTTCTGACCTTGCCTGGAACCAGAAAACATAACAAATAGACTTAAAGTCTTTCTGAAATCTTTAGTAGCCTCAACATAATATTTCAACGCTCTTAACACATCCAAAAAATGTAAAGACCTTTCAAGAGTATTCTTAGGATTAGGACACAAAGAAGAAACAACAATTTCCCTATTGATATTGTTAGAATTCACAACCTTAGGCAAAAATGTAAATGAAGTCCACAAAATAGTTTTATCTTGATGAAAAATCAGATAAGGGGACTCACAAGAGAGAGCAGACAATTCAGAAACTCTTCTTGCAGAAGAGATAGCTAAAAGAAAATAACACTTTCCGAGAAAGTAATTTCATGTCCGGAGAATGCATAGGCTCAAAAGGAGGAGCCTGTAAAATCTTCAAAACCAAATTGAGACTCCAAGGAGCAGAAATAGATTTAATAACAGGTTTGATATGAATCAAAGCCTGAAGAAAACAGTGAATATCAGGAAGCTAAGCAATCTTTCTATGAAATAAGACCAAAAGAGCAGAAATTTGTCCTTTCAAAGTATTTGCAAACAACCCCTTATCCAAACCATCCTAAAGAAACTGTAAAATCCTAGGAATTCTAAAAGAATGTCAAGTATAATCATGAACTGAACACCAAACCCGATAATAATCCTCCTTGAAACAGACTTACAAGCCTGTATCATAGTGCTAATAACTGAGTCAGAGAAGCCTCTATGACTAAACTGTAAGCGTTCAATTTCCATGCCTTCAAATTTAGAGATTTGAGATTCCGATGGAAAAAACGGCCCTTGAGACAGAAGGTCTGGCCTTAAAGGAAGTGGCCAAGACTGGCAACAGGACATCCTGACAAGGTCCGCATACCAAAACCTGAGAGGCCAAACTGTTGCTATCAGAAGCACATAAGATCGTTCCATTATGATCTTGGAGATCACCCTTGGAAGAAAAACCAGAGGCGGAAAAATGTAAGAAGGTTGGTAAAAGCAAGGGAACTGCTAGAGCATCCACCATCTCCAACCTGAGGATCCTTGGACCTGGAAAGGAATCTTGGAAGCTTCTTGTTCAGACCGAGAGGCCATCCAATCTATTTCTGGAGGACTCCACATCTGTACCAATTGAAAAAAACACATCTGGATGGAGAGACCACTCTTCAGGATGTAAGTCTGACGGATGAGATAATCCACTTGTCTACTCCTGGGATATGAATCACAGAAATTTGACAAGAGTTAGATTCTGCACATGAAAGTATCAGAGATACTGCTTTCATTGCTGATGGACTGTGAGTCCCCCCTTGATGATTGACATATGCCACTGTAGAGACATTGTCTGTTTGAAATTGAATGTAAAGTTCTCTCTTCAATAGAGGCAACGCCTGAAGAGCTCTGAAAATAGCACAGAGTTCAAAAATATTGATTGGTAACCTCGCCTCTTGAGGTTACCAAATTCCTCGTGCTGTCAGAGACCTCCAGACGGCTCCCCAACTCGAAAGACTTGCATCTGTTGAGATCACAGTCCAGGAAAGCTGAACAAAGGAGGCCCCTTGAACAATAAGGTGGTGGTTTAACCACCAAGTCAGACAGTGATGAATGTTGGGATTTAAGAATATCAACTGTGATATCTGAGTATAATCCCTGCACATTGGTGCAACATGCAAAGCTGTAGAGGTCTCATATGAAAACGAGCAAAGAGGATTGTGTCCTATGCTGCAGTCATGAGACCTAAAACTTACATGCACATAGCCACTGAAGGGAATGATAGAGACTGAAGGGTTAGACAAGCTAAAACCAACTTCATTCGTCTCTTGTCTGTCAGAGAAAGAGTCATGGACACTGAATCTATCTGGAAACCTAAAAAGGTGACCTTTGTCTGAGGAATCAAGAAATTATTTAGTAAATTGATCCTTCAACCATGTCTTTGAAGAAACCAGACAAGTTGTTTTGTGTGAGAGTCTGCAAAATGAAAAGATTGAGCTAGTACCAAGATATCATCCAAATAAGGAAACAGCAATACCCTGCTCTCTGATTACAGATAGAAGGGCACAGAGAACCTTTGAAAAGATTCTCAGAGCTGTTGCTAGGCCAAACAGAAGAGCGACAAATTGGTAATGCTTGTCTAGAAAAGAGAATCTCAGAAATCAATAGTGGTCTGGATGAATCAGAATGTGAAGATAAGTGTCATGTAAGTCTATTGTGGACATAAAATGACCTTGCTGAACAAAAGGCAGAATAGTCCTTATAGTCACCATCTTGAAAGTTGGGACTCTTACAAAACGATTTAAAGTTTTCAGATCCAGAATTGGTCTGAATGAATCTTCCTTCTTTGGGACAATGAATAGATTTGAATAAAAACCCAAACTTTGTTCCTGTAGAGGAACTGCAACAATCACCCCTGAAAGCTCTAGGTCTGAAACACACTTCATAAAAGCCTGAGTCGTCACAGGGTTTGTTGGAACATGGGAAAGAAAGAATCTTCCCATAGGAGGTCTTATTCTGAAACCTATTTGATACCCCTGATAAACAATATCCTGAATCCACTGATTTAAGACATAATCTGCCCAAATCTCTGAAAATAATTTCAATCTGCCTCCACCAGTTGAACTGATTTGAGGGCCGCAACTTCATGCAGTCTTAGGGGCTGGATTTGGTTTCTTATAAGGCTTGGGTTTATTCCAATTCGTAGATGGTCTCCAATTGGAACCAGAGGCCTTAGAGGAAGGAAAGGTTTTTTTTGTTCTTTATTCTGACGAAAGGAACGAAAATGATTGGGAGCTTTGAATTTACCCTTAGATTTCTTATCTTGCGGCAGAAAAACTCCCTTACCCCCCAGTGATAGTGGAGAAAATAGAATCCAATTGAGAACCAAATAAATTATTACCCTGCAAAGATAGAGATAGTTAGCTAGATTTAGACACCATATCAGCATCCAAGATTTAAGCCATAAAGCTCTTCTAAATAGGTTCTTCTAGATAGAATACCTAAAGACATAGATTTGATATCAATCTTAATAATATCAATTATAGCATCACAAATGAAATGATTAGCATGTTGAAGTAAAAGAACAATACTAGACAATTCAGGATTCAGAAGTGGTCCTCCAGACGGGCAGAAGTCTTCATCCAAGCCGGGAAGAAAAGGTCCTCCAGACGGGCAGAAGTCTTCATCCAGACGGCATCTTCTATCTTCATCCATCCGGAGCTGGTCCATCTTCAAGACATCCGACGCGGAGCATCCTCTTCTGTCTTCATCTGACGACTAAATGGAATGGAACGGAATAAAGGTAGAAAAAATCCTATTGGCTGATCCAATCAGCTAATAGGATTGAGCTCGCATTCAATTGGCTGATTGGAACAGCCAATAGAATGCAAGCTCAACTTTGTAGGATTCTATCAGCCAATCGTAATTAAGGTAGGAAAAATCTGATTGGCTGATGCAATCAGCCAATCAGATTGAAGTTCAATCCGACTGGCTGATCCAATCAGCCAATCGTATTGAGCTCGCATTCTATTGGCTGTTCCAATCAGCCAATAGATTGCAATGCCCCGCAAAAAGCCCTTTTAAGGGCTGGTAAAAGAGCTGATTACTTTTGTAATTTAGAATAGGGTAGGGCATTTTTTTTATTTTGGGGAGATTTTTTATTTTATTAGGGGGCTTAGATTAGGTGTAATTAGTTTAAACTTCTTGTAATTTTTTTTTATTTTTTGTAATTTAGTGTTTGTTTTTGTATTATAGAATAGTTTATTTAATTGTATTTTAGTTTAGCTAATTGTAGTTAATTTATTTAATTAATTTAATGATAGTGTAGTGTTAGGTGTATTTTGTAACTTAGGTTAGGATTTATTTTACAGGTAATTTTGTCTTTATTGTAACTAGGTAGCTATTAAATAGTTATTAACTATTTAATAGCTATTGTACCTAGTTAAAATAAATACAAAGTTGGCTGTAAAATAAATATAAATCCTAAAATAGCTACAATGTAACTATTAGGGAGGGCAGATTAGGGGTTAATACAATTTATTATAGTGTTTGCGAGGCGGGAGTGCGGCGGTTTTATGAGTTAATACATTTATTATAGTGACGGCGAGGTCTGGTCGGCAGATTAGGGGTTAATAAGTGTAGTTAGGTAACGGTGACGTTGGGGGGGGCAGATTAGGGGGTAATAAATATAATATAGGTGTCGGCGATGTTAGGGGCAGCAGATTAGGGCTTCATAGGGGTAATGTAGGTGGCGGCGGTGTCCGGTCAGCAGATTATGGGTTAAAAAATGTTATTAGAGGGTTGGCGATGTGGGGGGGCTTGGTATAGGGGTACATAGGTAGTTTATGGGTGTTAGTTAGTGTACTTTATAGCACAGTAGTTAGGAGCTTTATATTCCGGCATTAACCCATAAAGCTCTTAATTACTGACTTTTTTTGGCGGTAGGAGTCTTGTCGGTAGAGGGTCTACCGCTCACCTTCTTCCAAGATTACAAATACCAGCGTTAGGCAAATCCCATAGAAACGATAAGATACGCAATTGACATAAGGGGATCTGCAGTAGCCTGGAGTCGTGGTAAGGAAGTGAGCGGTAGAGAACCCTTTCCTGGCTGACTCTAAATACCAGCGGGCGGTAAAAAGCAGCGTTAGGACCCCTTAACGCTGCTTTTGACGGCTAATGCAGAACTCTAAATCTAGGCCTTGGTTTCTTATAATGCTTGGATTTAATCCAATTCAGAGACAGTCTCAAATTAGGGCCAGAGGCCTTAGGGGAATGAGTGGTTTTCTGTTCTCTATTTTGACGAAAGGAACGAAAATGATTGGGGAGCTTTAAATTTACCCTTAGATTTCTTGTCTTAGGGCAGAAAAACTCCCTTACCCCTAGTAACAGTGGAGATAATAGAATCCAATTGTGAACCAAAAAGATTTTTACCTTGAAAAGAGAGAGATCATAATCTAGTTTATATACCATGTCAGCCTTCCAAAATTTAAGCCATAAAGCTCTTCTAGTTAGAATGGCTAAAGACATGGATTTGATATTGATCTTCCTAACATTAAATATAGCATAACAAATAAAATGATTTGCATGTTGAAGTAAAACCATAATGTTAGATCATTCAGAATCTGAAGACAACTGCTGTGCTAAACTGTCCAACCAAAAAGTAGAAGCAGTAGCAAACATCAGACATAGATATAACAGGTCTAAGAAAATAGCCAGAATGTAAATATGCCCTTCTTGAATAAGAGTCAAGCTTCCTATCTAAAGGATCCTTAGCTACAGGTAAAGGATACAATTTCTTAAACCTAGGAGAAGGGTTAAAAGAGGTACCAGGCTTAGACCATTCTTTAGCAATCACATTAGAGATAGCGTCAGGAATATGAAATACTTCAGGAGTAATAACAGTAGTCTTAAATACAGAATTTAGACAATTACTAGCTTTATCATCAGGAGATTTAGACTCCTCAATACCCAAAGAAAAACAAAACTTCCTTTAAGAGAGAACGAATATATTCTAACTTAAATAAAAAAGATTTGTCTATATCAGTCTCTGACGTGACACCCTCTGAATCAGAGGAGACCCCATCAGTAGAGAATAAGTAAGTATGCTGAAGGTCAGAACTCATTTCACTAAGTTTAGGAAAAATGTTGCAAAACCTTTTAAATTTATTTGAAGGCAAAATAGCAGGCATTGCCTTCTCTGTAGCTGTAGCAATAAAATCTTTCATTTCTGCAGTAATGCTATGTACATTTTAACTGAGATGGAATAACAGTGTGTGTATTTGTACTCATAGATATATTTAACAATTAGTTAAAACAAGAGCCACATAATTGAGCTGAATAATTTAGATCAGCTTAATTACAACATTCATACTTAGCTTTGTTAAATACCTGTTTAGACAGCTCAAATCATTTGGTAACATCAGAGGCAGGTTCAATTTGAGACATAATTGTAAAAAAAACTAAATTAGAAAAAATAAAAATAAATTAATTCTGCAAATTTATATCCATGCTCCTATATATAGGCTTGAGAGAATGGGAAACAGAGTGAAAAAAATTATTAAAAAAAAAAAAAAAACAGATTAATAAAATGCTGCATGAAAGCTCTCTAAGGCCTAGATTTAGAGTTCGGCGGTAGCCGTGAAAACCAGCGTTAGAGGCTCCTAACGCTGGTTTTAGTCTACCGCCGGTATTTGGAGTCACTCAAAATAGGGTCTAACGCTCACTTTTCAGCCGCGACTTTTCCATACCGCAGATCCCCTTACGTCAATTGCGTATCCTATCTTTTCAATGGGATCTTCCTAACGCCGGTATTTAGAGTCGTTTCTGAAGTGAGCGTTAGAGCTCTAACGACAAAACTCCAGCCGCAGGAAAAAAGCAGGAGTTAAGAGCTTTCTGGGCTAACGCCGGTTTATAAAGCTCTTAACTACTGTACTCTAAAGTACACTAACACCCCATAAACTACCTATGTACCCCTAAACCCGAGGTCCCCCCACATCGCCGCAACTCGATTACATTTTTTTTAACCCCTAATCTGCCGACCCGCCACCGACGTTATACTTATGGTACCCCTAATCTGCTGCCCCGACCCCTGTATTATATTTATTAACCCTAACCTGCCCCCCACAACGTCGCCGCCAGCTACCGACAATAATTAACACCTAATCTGCCGACCGCAAAGCGCCGCCACCTACGTTAACCTTATGTACCCCTAATCTGCTGCCCCTAACACCGCCGACCCCTATATTATATTTATTAACCCCTAATCTGCCCCCCTCAACGTCGCCGACACCTGCCTACACTTATTAACCCCTAATCTGCCGAGCGGACCTGAGCGCTACTATAATAAAGTTATTAACCCCTAATCCGCCTCACTAACCCTATCATAAAATAGTATTAACCCCTAATCTGCCCTCCCTAACATCGCCGACACCTAACTTCAAACATTAACCCCTAATCTGACGACCAAATCTCGCCGCTATTCTAATAAATGTATTAACCCCTAAAGCTAAGTCTAACCCTAATACTAACACCCCCCTAAATTAAATATAATTTAAATCTAACGAAATTAATTAACTCTTATTAAATAAATTATTCCTATTTAAAGCTAAATACTTACCTGTAAAATAAATCCTAATATAGCTACAATATAAATTATAATTACATTATAGCTATTTTAGGATTTATATTTATTTTACAGGCAACTTTGTAATTATTTTAACCAGGTACAATAGCTATTAAATAGTTAAGAACTATTTAATAGTTACCTAGTTAAAATAATAACAAAATTACCTGTAAAATAAGTCCTAACCTAAGTTATAATTAAACCTAACACTACCCTATCAATAAATTAATTAAATAAAATACCTACAATTACCTACAATAAAAACCTAACACTACACTATCAATAAATAAATTAAATACAATTTCTACAAATACTACAATTACATAAACTAACTAAAGTACAAAAAATAAAAAAGAACTAAGTTACAAAAAATAAAAAAATATTTACAAACATAAGAAAAATATTACAATAATTTTAAACTAATTACACCTACTCTAAGCCCCCTAATAAAATAACAAAGACCCCCAAAATAAAAAAATTCCCTACCCTATTCTAAATTAATAAATTTAAAAGCTCTTTTACCTTACCAGCCCTGAACAGGGCCCTTTGCGGGGCATGCCCCAAGAAAAATCAGCTCTTTTGCCTGTAAAAAAAAACATACAATACCCCCCCCCCCAACATTACAACCCACCACCCACATACCCCTAATCTAACCCAAACCCCCCTTAAATAAACCTAACACTAAGCCCCTGAAGATCTTCCTACCTTGTCTTCACCATACCAGGTTCACCGATCCGTCCTGGCATCCGGTGCTGAAGAGGTCCAGAAGAGGCTCCAAAGTCTTCCTCCTATCCGGCAAGAAGAGGACATCCGGACCGGCAAACATCTTCATCCAAGCTGCATCTTCGATCTTCTTCCATCTGGTGCGGAGCGGGTCCATGTTGAAGCATCCGACGCGGATCCATCCTCTTCTTCCGGCGTCTCCCGACGAATGACGGTTCCTTTAAGGGACGTCATCCAAGATGGCGTCCCTCGAATTCCGATTGGCTGATAGGATTCTATCAGCCAATCGGAATTAAGGTAGGAATATTCTGATTGGCTGATGGAATCAGCCAATCAGAATCAAGTTCAATCCGATTGGCCTGATCCAATCAGCCAATCAGATTGAGCTCGCATTCTATTGGCTGTTCCGATCAGCCAATAGAATGCGAGCTCAATCTGATTGGCTGATTGGATCAGCCAATCGGATTGAACTTGATTCTGATTGGCTGATTCCATCAGCCAATCAGAATATTCCTACCTTAATTCCGATTGGCTGATAGAATCCTATCAGCCAATCGGAATTCGAGGGACGCCATCTTGGATGACGTCCCTTAAAGGAACCGTCATTCGTCGGGAGACGCCGGAAGAAGAGGATGGATCCGCGTTGGATGCTTCAACATGGACCCGCTCCCCACCAGATGGAAGAAGATCGAAGATGCAGCTTGGATGAAGATGTTTGCCGGTCCGGATGTCCTCTTCTTGCCGGATAGGAGGAAGACTTTGGAGCCTCTTCTGGACCTCTTCAGCACCGGATGTCAGGACGGATTGGTGAACCTGGTATGGTGAAGACAAGGTAGGAAGATCTTCAGGGGCTTAGTGTTAGGTTTATTTAAGGGGGGTTTGGGTTAGATTAGGGGTATGTGGGTGGTGGGTTGTAATGTTGGGGGGGGGGGTATTGTATGTTTTTTTTTACAGGCAAAAGAGCTGATTTTCTTGGGGCATGCCCCGCAAAGGGCCCTGTTCAGGGCTGGTAAGGTAAAAGAGCTTTTAAATTTATTAATTTAGAATAGGGTAGGGAATTTTTTTATTTTGGAGGTCTTTGTTATTTTATTAGGGGGCTTAGAGTAGGTGTAATTAGTTTAAAATTGTTGTAATATTTTCTTATGTTTGTAAATATTTTTTTTATTTTTTGTAACTTAGTTCTTTTTTATTTTTTGTACTTTAGTTAGTTTATGTAATTGTAGTTATTTGTAGAAATTGTATTTAATTTATTTATTGATAGTGTAGTGTTAGGTTTTATTGTAGGTAATTGTAGGTATTTTATTTAATTAATTTATTCATAGGGTAGTGTTAGGTTTAATTATAACTTAGGTTAGGACTTATTTTACAGGTAATTTTGTTATTATTTTAACTAGGTAACTATTAAATAGTTCTTAACTATTTAATAGCTATTGTACCTGGTTAAAATAATTACAAAGTTACCTGTAAAATAAATATTAATCCTAAAATAGCTATAATATAATTATACTTTATATTGTAGCTATATTAGGATTTTTTTTTACAGGTAAGTATTTAGCTTTAAATAGGAATAATTTATTTAATAAGAGTTAATTAAGTTCGTTAGATTTAAATTATATTTAACTTAGGGGGGTGTTAGTATTAGGGTTAGACTTAGCTTTAGGGGTTAATCCATTTATTCTAGTAGCGGTGAGCTCCGGTCGTCAGATTAGGGGTTAATAATTGAAGTTAGGTGTCGGCGATGTTAGGGAGGGCAGATTAGGGGTTAATACTATTTATGATAGGGTTAGTGAGGCGGATTAGGGGTTAATAACTTTATTATAGTAGCGCTCAGGTCCGCTCTGCAGATTAGGGGGTTAATAAGTGTAGGCAGGTGTCGGCGACGTTGTGGGGGGCAGGTTAGGGGTTAATAAATATAATATAGGGGTCGGCGGTGTTAGGGGCAGCAGATTAGGGGTACATAGGGATAATGTAAGTTGCGGCGGTTTACGGAGCGGAAGATTAGGGGTTAATAATATAATGCAGGGGTCAGCGATAGCGGGGGCGGCAGATTAGGGGTTAATAAGTGTAAGGTTAGGGGTGTTTAGACTCGGGGTTCATGTTAGAGTGTTAGGAGCAGACGTAGGAAGTGTTTCCCCATAGGAAACAATGGGGCTGCGTTAGGAGCTGAACGCTGCTTTTTTGCAGGTGTTAGGTTTTTTTTCAGCTCAAACAGCCCCATTGTTTCCTATGGGAGAATCGTGCACGAGCACGTTTTTTAGGCTGGCCGCATCTGTAAGCAACTCTGGTATCGAGAGTTTGCATTTGCGGTAAAAATGCTCTACGCTCCTTTTTTTCAGCATTTTTTTGGACTCTCGATACCAGAGTTAATTTTATGGTGCGGCCAGAAAAAAGCCGGCGTAGCGTTAACAGCCCATCTACCGCCAAACTCCAAATCTAGGCCTAAGTGTTTACTGATAACACTGAATAAGCTGGGGGAGGAGCTTATAACAACAATTTTGGCGGGAATATTTTTGGCTGGAAATTTTTGGATTTCTAATACACCTACCTATTTTGGATTTTCTAATACACCCTAAAAGCAGGTAAGAATTTTGATTGTCTATACAAACAAAACAAAATGTACCAAAATAAAGCCTAATGGATACTTCTATTATAGCTGCATAAAATGTGATTATCAACATTCCATGAGACTAACATAATACTTAGCATCCTCATTTATAAATAAATTACTAGCTCCAAAAAAAACCTGTATGTTTCACAGACTCTACCAACCTTGACAAATATTTAGCCACAAATAAAGTCACTAAAGAAGAGCAATGAATTACTGACTCAAGGCATGTATATAAACAATATATAACAACTTTACTAAAAGTGCCCAATACATAGCTGTGAGTGTCTTATATAATAAAAGTATATACTTACCGTGTAAGACACCCATCCACATATAGCAGACAGCCAAACCAGTACTGAAACATATCAGCAGAGGTAATGGTAGAGGAGTATAATTTCAATCTGTAAAGGGAGGCAGCAGATGAATCACCGTGACCGAATTTACAGAGAGCCCTAGATTTGATTTCCCATAGGCAAAAACATGGTATTATCAGGCAATACTCCACATACCTCAGACAAACACTGTACTTAGAGAGGAACTGGGCTTCAATATGCTTAGAAGCGCCTTTCACAGAAGAAATAAAGCACATCGTGCTTCACCACCTTCTAAGGAGGCAAAGTTTGTAAAACTGAGGTATGAGTGAGGTGGGAGGTGTATTTATAGGCATTTGAGGTTTGGGAAACTTTGGCCCCCTCTTAATGTATATCCCATACGTCACTAGCTCATGGACTCTTGCCACTTACATGAAAGAAACATGCTTTTAAACCTGGAATAACTAACTTATAACATGACTTTATAGAAATTAAAACTTTACACATATTCAACATTTAAAGAACTAATATAGCTTTAAAAAAATAAAGAAATGCATCTTCATAGTATTCTCAGGTAATTTTTACAGAGAATACATCAATATATGTAGCATTTATTTAGAGCAGAAATGGTCACTAAAATGACAAAAAGATTGCAGCTTAGAGGGAAAGGGCCTTTGACCCCTGGAGGAAGTGAAGCCCGATTGGTGGGGAAGTGGTTTCTGGGCAGAGTCTGAGGGTAGGAGCAGGCAACAGCTGAGCGGGAAGACGACGTCACAAGTTTCAGTTCATTTTGACAGTGACAGGTTCATCTCGCCTGCTCAGCTTTGCCGGATGGAGAATTTTGAGGGATTAGTTCAGCAGCTGAGGGCTGCGGCTGATCCAAAGGGCCCAGAATGGTTACTAGAGCAGCTGAAGGGAGTCATACCTCTCCCTCAAATGGAGCAGCCGGCGGAAGGAAGACAGCGACTGGCACAACATTCTAGACCTCCTGCTCGCCTGAGGCTGGGAGCAAAACTGGAAGAAGGAGGCACAGTCTAAGTGGTGGGGAAGATTCCGGCAGGACAGCAGGTGTTTTGGGGAATAGGATGGGTCGTGGGTGGTCAGAGTTTTCAGGCCATAAGAAATTTGGATTTATGAGGCAGGATTTAAGTCCGGGGAGGCAGCAGGTTCAGTTTTCAGGTGAGGCACAGGAGCTGAGAAAATGTTACGGCCAAGTTAGGCCTGAGGTTAGTAAAAATAAGGCCACAGTAAGAAGAGGAAAGGACCTGAGTTACAGTCTTTTTGGGTCTGAAGGGAGGGTGAGGGAATTAAGGGAAAATGTCTCATTTAAATCAGGTTTACCTGAGCAAAGGCAGGGTAGTAGGGAGGAGATTCAGATGCAAGACCTAAGTGACGGCCAGTTGAATTTTTCTGGCCCTGCAGTTCCTGTTAGTCTTGGTTTAACTCCTAGTGTATTTAGCTCAGGGGTTCCTGGATTGGGGAGCAGGTTCATTTTAGCAGAGGGCCCCTTGAGAGGAGTAGTGTCCTCATCTTTGTCCTCAGGGGATCAGGTGAGCATGGCCCATCATTCATGTTCAGGCCTTAAGGGCAGAGAAGCTGGTTTGTTTACGGCCCATATGACCAGTCGGTCAAGTAAGGAGGGTGTGAGGGTGGGACGGCTGGTTTGATCAAGTGTTGCTGCAGGGAATAAGAAAGATAAGCTGTCCAAAAGATTTTCAGTTGGGGATGGAAGGTATTTGGACAGGACTAGTTCAGAGCCTAAGAGGGGTAGAAGAGTAATAGTGGCTGGGGTTCCAGTCAGTTCTACAGCAGAGGGGGGAAGGGGTTTTCTTACTTCAAGAGGGGGGCTTTAACAAAATTATTTTTTGCAGAATCATTTGCAGCCGCCCCAGTGGTGGGAAGTGGTTGGAGGAGAGAGCTTCGGCGAGCAGAAAAGGATGTAACAAACCCGCGAGTGGACAGTCCTCACGTCGTAGAAGTTCAGTGATTCAGTGACACTATGGCTTTCCGCAGTGTTCAGAAGGAGAATGTGGGGGATTCTGTACCAGGTTTTTTTGGTAGCTAGTCTGAAGGATTTGCTGGCCAGATTTGAGAAATCTGTGGCGCAGCCTGTTGTTCCATCTGTAGCAAATGTTTGGGTTCCTGCTGGGGGCTCTTTAGTAGGTTCGGAATTGAATTTGGTTGCAGTTGGGAGTCAGGTTAAAAAAAAAGCATAGGCCCAAGTATTGTTAATAGTGGAGCACAGGTGGTTGGTTCAGGGGAAGGGGTGTCGATGGATGCAAAGAAAGCAGTAGGGGGTCCTGAGTTGCGAGTGGAAGATACTGCCATGGCTAGATCTTGTCTCTGTTCCATATGTCCTTTGGGATTGCATTTGTCAGATGAGGTTAGGGAGAAGATTTGTAGTAGAGAGTTTATTGAGCTTTTTTCATTATTACCCTTGGATCAGACATTTGAAATTCCAGAGGATTCTAAAAAAGATTCCTCTAACAAGGAGGAAGAGGAGCGCAAGAAGCACTACCAAAAGCTGCACAAAATGTTCTCAAATTGGTTTCTGGCTTTTGTTATCTACGCCAGTGTCATGGCTGAAAAATCTCCTGACCAAGGGGCCCCTCTTTTTTGCTATCTTGATAAGATAGCGGCGGCACAAAGGACGTATGGGGGGATGGCTTGGTGGTCCTATGATGAGCATATTTGCCAGAGGTTAGCGGTTAAGCCCGAATTAAATGGGACGACCGGGATATGGGTCTTTGGTTAAAGATCATGATGATAATGAGGGCATTGCAGCCCTTTCGTTTTGGTGCCAGGCAGACAGTCAGTCACTAGTTCGTCGTCAGGCGTTAAAAAAGGTTTCTGTTTTGCGTTCAGTGAAGGAACTTGTAAGTGTGGAAATTCCTGTAAATTCAGGCATGAATGTTCAGGGTGTAGGGGATCCACCCGTATGCAAAATGTTTTAGAAGGGGTAAACCAGGGATTAAGCAGGACCTTGCTGAAAAAGGGGGCGTCTTCTGTGAGGTTAAACGAGATGGAACCCTGGTTAAGCCAATACGCTAAAAGGAAGGGATGTAGGGGTAAAGGCATCTTTGCTGTTACATGGTTTCAGTTTTGGTTTCATTATTCCATCAAATGGTGGTAATACAATATGAGTCAAAATTTAAAATCAGCAAAGGTTTGGCCTGAGGTTGTGCACGATAAGTTAAAGAAACAAATTGCTTTGGGTCGCATGGCTGGCCCATTTTCTGAGCCTCCCTTTTTGAATTTAAGATTATCCCCTCTGGGGGTTGTCCCTAAACGGGAGCCTGAAAAATACAGATTGATACATCATCTGTCTTATCCAAAAGGCAGCTCTGTTAATTATGGAATTCCTGAGTAATTAGTATCGGTCAAGTATGCATCGTTCGATAAGGCCCTTGATTTGGTGATGCGATGACTCAGCACTCTTAGCAAAGGTATACATTGAGGCGGCTTTTCAGCTAATGCCGGTTCACCCAGTGTCACATCACTTACTGGGGTGTTTTTTTGAGGGATCCTTTTACGTAGATCTTTGTCTCCCCATGGGGTGCTCAATATATTGCACTCTATTCAAGTGTTTTAGCACCTTTTTGGAGTGGGTAGTGTGCGTTTAATCTGGTTACAAATAAGTCATCCACTATCTTGATGATTTTTTGTTTGTAGGCCCAGCTAGGTCAGATATATGTCTAAAGATGAGGGCCATTTTTTATTGGGTTGCAGAAGTTTTCGGGGTTCCCATTGCCTTTGAAAAATCTGAAGGTCCAGTTACAACCCTTTGTTTTCTGGGAATAACAATCGATTCTAAAAAAAATGGAGTGCAGGCTCCTGGCTGATAAAGTGTCCGACCTTGTAGGAATAATTTAGAATTTTTTGCACTTTCCCTAGGTGAGATTAAAGGATTTACAGTTGCTGTTGGGTAAATTGAATTTTCAGGTAGAATACTGCCCATGGGTAGGGTTTTTTGCAGAAGGGCTTTCGTTGGCTACGGCTGGTGTTAGTCAGCCTCATCATTTTGTTAGGCTCACTAAGGAGCTTAAGGAGAATTTGATTATTTGGTTGAGTTTCTTAGGTAATTTTAACGGTTCAGCTTTGATCCAGGAGGTCACTGGTGCGCTGGTTAATGGCCGACTCTTTGATTTGAGTTGAGTTTGGTAAAAAAATTTAGTTTTCCTTGAGCTCTTCCCAATTCTTCTTGCATTGTTTGTTTGGAAGAAGGATCTGGTGAATAAACATGTAGTCTTTTTTATTGACAACATGGGAGTGGTGTCTGCTATTAATAAATTGTCAGCAACGTCTCCACCGGTGATAAGATTATTAAGGGTTCTGGTTTTGAAATCACAGAGGATGAATGTATTGGTGATGTCAAAGCATATTCCAGGTTTAAAGAACTCAATAGCGGATGCTTTATCTCATTCACAGTGGCGCCGTTTTTGGGAATTGCCACCGATTGTGGATGAAGTGGGGCAGGAATACCCAGAATTTCTGTGGCGGCTCGGCACGGAGGACTTGCTGGATTGGTAAAGTCATCCTTGGTGCCAAGTACTTGGACAGCCTATTCAAAGGTTTGGTCAAAGTGGGGTAGTTTGGTTAAGTCAGAAGGGCTTGGTTGAAGGCCGTGATAAATTAACTGGGGGGGGGGGCTCCTGAGTGGCTGTGGCAGTGGAAACTTGAAGGTTTATCCCCTTCGGTTATGGAGAGAAAATTATCTGCGCTTGCCTTTCGTTTTAAAGCTTTTTGGGTTGTCAGATGTGTCAAAAAGCTTTTGCGTTAGACAAGTTTGGAAAGGCTTGAAGAGGGGAAGAAGTTTGAATAGTAGGCGCCCTATTTCCTTTCAGTTGTTGGTTAAAATTTGCTCTGTATTACCAGAAGTCTGCTCTTCTCCTTATGAGGGGGCCCTGTTAAAGACAGCATTTGTTTTTTTGGTGCCTTTAGATTATCTGTAATGGTTAGTAAGAATAGGTTGGGTCAAGGTGGGCTGCTTTTATCCAATGTGTTGTGGTCCTGTTCAAGGGTGGAAATATATTTGAAAAAGTGCAAAACTAATCAAATTGGTCGAGGGCAATCTGTTTCGTTGTTTGTAAGTGGTTTAAGTGTTTGTCCTTGGGAGTCCTTAGGAAGGTTTTTGAGTTTTAGGTCTCTAGTTGGAGGTTCCTTGTTAGTTCACCAGAATGAGGTTTTATTGTCTCACTTCCAGTTTCAGTCTGTCCTAAGTAAGGCATTGAATCATTTAGGTTTGTTGTCGGCTGAGTTTGGGTCTCATTTGTTTAGAATAGGTGCAGCTACGGAGGCGGCTTCTCTAGGTTTGGGTGAGAGTGTATTAAAGCATATTGGTAGGTGGGGATCAAACAGTTATCATTTGTATATTAGGCCTCATTTAGCTATTTGAAGTTTAGTGTTCTTGTTCTTTGTTTATTCTATAGGTTTTCTGATGATCTGGTTGGTAGGTCATTCTTTTATATATTGGGCAAGGAAGACAACAGTGCAGAAAAAGCATGGCCTCCAAGAGGTTGTTAAGAAAAATAAAGACTGATTTAGCTAGATTAAGTCATTGTTCCCCAAGATGTGTTTAATTTGGTCTGATATACTTCCGAGGTTACACTGCAGGTCTGCATGGGACCTGGTTTAGGCTTTATAGGAGCAGAAAAAAAAAGTTAACAAACTAATTGGAGCCTTTATGAGAAGAGTTAATAGAGCTGTTATAAAATATCCTGATTTGGAGGATGTTGGTAATGGAGAATTTTATAGGGAGGATGGGGTTCCTTTTAATGAATTTGGCCTGCGGATGTTTATTTTAAACATTCAGGAGGGTTTACAGAATATACTGTGGATTGGTGGGACTGGGCTGACAAAGTCAGGTTAGTCTTTGGCAGAGGGTGCAAGTCCGCCTCCCTCTTGCACAGAGTGAGTATGGTCATTTGGTTAATATTAAAGGGCCTCCCCCCGTGGGATGGGAGAGCAGTGTGGTAGCTTTGGGGGGCATGAAGTTCCTTAGAGTGAAAAGACTGGTTAAGAAAGGAAGGTACGGACAGAGCAGGTTACCTTTGCTGTGTCCAGAAAAAGAATATATATATATTTATTGCATATATATATATATATATATTATATATATATAGTATATATATATATATATATATATATAATATATATATATAGATAGATAGATATATTGGTTATGGCCATCTTTTTGGAAGAAAGAAAAAAAGATTTTGGGGTGAGTTTGGACTAGCACCACGGGTTTGGTTGGGTATGTTAATTTTTATGTTAATGTATTGAGACCCGTGGTGCTAGTCCAAACTCACCCCAAAATCTATTGGTAAGGAATGTGGGTTTTGTAAATAGGGTGTGATTGGAAGGTATGATTGATTGTGTTTGTTGGGCCGAGTGGACTTGACGACTCATGGGGTCATACAAAAGAATTAGGTTCTAACTACTAATAACTAAGAGCTAAACTCTATAAACATTCCTGGGTCAAAGATAAACTAAACTCTATAAACATTCATGGGTCAAAGATCTCATCAGGCTTCCCTTTTTCAGGCTGTAAGTCTTGAAATAAACCTACGCTCCAACCACGCTGCCATTGGTTCCGTTTTTACCCGAAGCTGGATACTCGCTCTTATTATGAAGTTGCCAATCTCTATCACTGAGCATCACTGGGAAAGCAGGCCATGCTCTAGATATGTCTGTCACAGGTAAGGAGCTTTGAGAGAAGAAGGGCCCTCTCAAAACCCTCCAGGCTTGAACACTCGTGGAGCGTCAACCAGTTCGACAGTAGGTAGTCTCCTAGCGTGCATGGCAGTATTATAGGCCCCTCATCCCAGGTCTCCAGACATTAGGTTTGGTAGAGTGTGTGCATGTAAGGTAAGTAATAAGTTTATTAGTTTTTGGCCCTCACATAGCCTATAGGCTATTAGCAGGTAAATATAGTTTTTATACACTCTAGACAGGGGCCAATTTTGATAGGAATTTATTTCTCAAATGTTCGATATGGGTATTTATTATAGGCTACAGGAATCTAGGTTTTTTAGTTAAAGGGACATTGTACACTAGATATTTCTTTGCATAAATGTTTTGTAGATGATCCATTTATATAGTTCGTCTGGTAGGGTTTTTGTAAAAATTTATAGTTTTGCTTATTTTTAAATAACATTCATCTAGATTACGAGTTTTGCGTTATGGCTTTTAACGCTGAAAAAATGGCAATTCCAGCGTAATGGCTAGTAACGCATATTACAAGTCGTATCTATATAGCTATACTGCAAGCATTTTAGCCTGTAACGCAGCGTCACATTCCGCACTAAAAAATTATGTTTTTTTGTGGGATTTTCATAGCGCCGGTATTTACAGGTTGTGGTGTCCGGCTAAAATGCTTGCGTTACAGCCTATACCAACACGAGCAGTAACAAAAATGTTTTAGAAAACTTGTAACTAAAGTGTTACAAAATACACTAACACCCATAAACTACCTATTAACCCTTAAACCGCAACCCTCCCCTGCATTCGCAAACACTATTTAAAATGTATTAACCCTAATCTGCCGCCCACCCACATTGCGACTATTAAATAAAGCTAATAACCCCTAATTTGATGCCCCCGACATCGCTGACACTATAATAAAGTTATTAACCCCTATTCCGCCGCTCCCTGACATCGCTGACACTATAATAAAGTTATTAACCCCTAAACTTCAGGCCTCATACATCGCCAACACTAACTAAACCTACTAGCCCCTAAATCGCCGTCCCCCTACATCACAATCACTAATAAAATGTATTAACCCCTAATCCGCAATTCCCCCTACATAACAAACACCTAATTAAAATATTAACACCTAAACCGCCATCCCCCCACATAGCCAACACTAAATAAACCTATTAACCCCTAAACCACCATCCCCCCACATTACCACTCACTAAAAAAACTATTAACCCCTAAACCTCAGCCCCCCCCACATCACAAAAACAAAATACAATTATTAACCTCTAAACCGCCATCCCCCACATCGCAGCTACCTAAATTAAACTATTAACCCCCTAAAACCTAACAACCCCTAACTTTAACATAATTAAAATACACCTAAATTAAAGTTACAATTACTAACTAACTACCTATTTAAAAATAAATACAAACTTATCTGTGAAATAAAAATAAAACCTAAGCTAGTTACTATATTACTATTTACTAACTAGCTAGTTAAAATAAATACAAACTTACCTGTGAAATAAAAATAAAAGCTAAGCCTAAACTAAAAAACAAACATTACTTGTTTAAAAAAAAATAAAAAAAAATAACATTACTAAAAATAATAAAACCTAACATTACAAAAAAAATAAAAACTACAATTACAAAAAATAATAAACACTCAAATTACAAAAAAAATTAAAAAAGTACCATTAAAAAATACCAAACGAAATTATCCAAAATAATAAAAATGACTCCTATTCTAATACCACCGATTAAAAAAAATCCCATACCAAAACAAATAAAATCCCATCTATAATAAACTAGCAATTGCCCTTAAAATGGCCTTTTGTAGGGCATTGCCCTAAAGTTAACAGCTCTTTTGCCAATAAATTAAAACAAACCACCTAACATTACAACCCCCACCCTCCCACCCCCCCCCCCCCAAAAAAAACCTAACTAAAAAAAAGCCTAATCTACCCATTGCCCCCGAAAAGGGCATTTGTATGGGCATTGCCATTTAAAGGGGCATTCAGCTCTTTTACAGCCCATAAAAATAAAAAAAGCCCCAATCTAAACCCTCCCCAAAAAAAACAACTAACACTAACCCCAAAATTGGTACTCCACCGATTGATGAAATCCGGACACCCATCTTCTTCACAGCGCAAAACATCTTCATCCAGATGGCTCCATCTTCATCCATCGTGGGACCGGCATCTTCTATCTTCATGGTGGCAGCAATGTGGTCGGTGTTGTTTGCAGAGACGGAGCAGTGGTGGAGGTCCTTCGGCCCAACGTGGAGGTCCTTTTCATGTGATCATCCACCACACACACTGAAGATTGAATGCAAGGTACCCCTTTTATATTGGGGTACCCTTGCATGCCTATTGGCTGAAAAATTCAAATCAGCCAATAGGGTGAGAGCTGCTTAAATCCTATTGGACGGTTCAAATCAGCAATAAGATTTGAGCAGCTCTCATCCTATTGGCTGATTCAAATTTTTCAGCCAATAGGAATGCAAGGGGTACCCAGAAATAAAAGGGGTACCCTTGTATTCAATCTTTAGTATGCGGTGGACGATCGCATGAAGAGGACCTCCCAGTCAGACCGATGGACCTCTGCCGCTACTCTGCCTCCGTGCATCCACCGGCCGCTACTCTGCCTCTGCACATCCACTGACCGCATCCGCCTCTGCCATGAAGATAGAAGATGCCGGTCCCACGATGGATGAAGATGGAGCCACCTGGATGAAGATGCATCGCCGCTGGAATGAAGATATTTCCTCAGGACTTCAGGAATGGTGATTACAGATTTTGGGGTTAGTGGTAGCTTTATTTTTTATTTTTTGGGGTGTGTTTTTATTAGATTATGGCTTTTTTATTTTTAATGGGCTTTAAAAGAGCTGAATGCCCTTTTAAGAGCAATGCCCATACAAATGCCCTTTACGGGGCAATGGGTAGATTCAGGATTTTTTTTTATTTGGGGGGATGGGGGAAACAGCCATAGAATGGAAGCTCAATCCTAGTGGCTGATTGCAATCAGTCAATAGGATTTTTTTCACCTTTAATTCCGATTGGCTGATAGAATTCTATCAGCCAATCGGAATTCAAGGGACGCCATCTTGGATGACGTAATTTAAAGGAACCTTCATTCGTCTTTAGTCGTCAGAAGAAGAGGATGCTCCGCGCCGGGATGTCTTGAAGATGGACCCGCTCCGAGCCGGATGGATGAAGATAGTAGATGCCGTCTGGATGAAGACAGTAGATGCTGTCTGGATGAAGACTTCTGCCCTGTCTGGAGGATCCATTTCTGCCGGCTTGGATGAAGACTTCTCCCAGCTTCGTTGAGGACTTCTTGCCGCTTCGCTGAGGACTTCTCCCGGCTTTGTTGAGGATGGATGTCGGCTTTTCAAAACTGTAAGTGGAGCTTCAGGGGTTAGTGTTAGGTTTTTTAAGGGGTTTATTGGGTGGGTTTTAGTTTTAGATTAGGCGTTGGGCAATTGAAAAAGAGCTAAATGCCCTTTTAAGGCCAATGCCCATCCAAATGCCCTTTTCAGGGCAATGGTGAGCTTAGGTTTTTTTACTTAGGTTTTTATTTTGGGGGGTTTGGTTGTGTGGGTGGTGGGATTTACTGTTGGGGGGGGGTGTTTGTATTTTTGTACAGGTAAAAGAGCTGATTTCTTTGGGGCAATGCCCTGCAAAAGGCTCTTTTAAGGGCTATTGGTAATTTAATTTAGGCTAGGGTTTTTTTTTTATATTGGGGGGGGCTTTTTTATTTTGATAGGGTTAATAGATTAGGTTGTAATTAGTTTAAATATCTGATAATTTCTTTTTTTTATTTTGTGTAATTTAGTGTTTGTTTTTTGTAATTTAGGTAATTGTATTTAATTAATTTAATTGTAGTGTAATGTTAGGTGTTAGTGTAAAGTAATAAAACGGTAAAGATGGCGCTAATCGCTTTGGGTTAAATATGGTTCCAATATGATCGCCAAATGTCCCCTTTGATTATCTGTATTCAATAGGGTTTGAAATGATTTATGGGTAGTCTTATGGTATGTCGTTTTCAAATATATTGTACTTAACCAGTTGCTCCTCACACTTATTTAATGTAACCAATGATTAGACTAGAAACTCTTAGATAAAATAAACATATACTTTATTCTCCACCAATAAAAACAAACAGTTCATTTTCAGACAATTAAAATCTACTAAAATACAAAAATCATTCATACATCCATGCAACCTCAGTTCCCTATCAGACTAATTGTGTAGTGTCTATAAGTTATCTAATTAGAAAAATAGCGAAACAAAACCTTCTCCTGTGGTATATATAAACAGACTTTGTTAAGTCTCTATAAGTTATCTAATAGAAATAGCAGCAAATCAGAGACCTTCTCCTGTGATATATATAAACATAAGATATACAAATACTGTGGCAAAATACATATAATTGTGCAAAAATTATTGTGCAAATGATATAATAATATAGAAAGAGAGGGATGAACCAAAATATAATGTTTGAAATTTAAGCCACTTTCGGAACCGGTTCCTGTTATACCCAAATGCTCCTTCTTATGTTTGTATGAACAATTGTGATGTTAAAGGTCTGTCTATAGAAATCTTCAATAGGTCAAACAGTCTTTCTCATAGGCAACCTTTTCAATAAATACTATGCGGGATCCAATTTCAATCAATAGCTGTGTTAAACTTTTGAGTCAAATGGGCTGGGTTAAAATTTCAAATTTTCACCTCATACAGGTTTTTAGTTCGAGTTCAACTTGATAATATTCTTTAAAAAGCAATTATTATTCAGCAGGTCAGCTATTTGTAAGCTGGCTCTTACCTGCTTTCTTCTCCGGCGGTGTTGTTTGTGTTAATGGTTAGGTTTTATTTTACAGGTAAATTTGTATTTATTTTAACTAGGTAGTTAGTAAATAGTTAATAACTATTTAGTAACTATTCTACCTAGTTAAAATAAATACAAACTTGCCTGTAAAATAAAAATAAAACCTAAGCTAGCTACAATTTAACTATTAGTTATATTGTAGCTATCTTAGGGTTTATTTTGCAGGTAAGTACTTAGTTTTAAATTGGAATTATTTAGTTATTAATAGTAGTTATTAATAGTTATGGTGTGTTAGGGTTAGGGTTAGACTAAGGTTTAAGGGTTTATAACTTTAGTATAGTGGCGGCGACGTTGGGGGCGGCAGATTAGGGGTTAATAAATGTAGGTAGGTGGTGGTGATGCTAGGGGCAGCAGATTAGGGGTTAATAATATTTAACTAGTGTTTGCGATACGGGAGTGCGGCGGTTTAGGGCTTAATATGTTTATTATAGTGGCGGGCGATGTCCGGAACAGCAGATTAGGGGTTAATAAGTGTAGGTAGGTTGCGGCGACATTGGGTGTGGGAGATTAGGGTTAATAAGTATAATGTAGGTGGTGGAAATTTCGGGGGGCAGCAGATTAGGGGTTAATAAGTGTAAGATTAGGGGTGTTTAGATTCGGGGTTCATGTTAGGGTGTTAGGTGTAAACATAAATGTAGTTTCCCCATAGGAATCAATGGGGCTGTGTTACGGAGCTTAACGCTGCTTTATTGCAGGTATTAGGCTTTTTTTTCAGCCGGCTCTCCCCATTGATGACTATCGTGCACGAGCATGTAAAACCAGCTCACTGCTGACTTAAGCAGCGCTGGTATTGGAGTGCGGTATGGAGCACAATTTTGACCTACGCTCACTTCTTGCCTAATAACGCCAGGTTTCTGAAAACCTGTAATACCAGTGCTGTAGGGAAGTGAGTGTTGACAATAACGTGCAAGTTAGTACCGCACCCCTCATAACGCAAAACTCGTAATATAGCCGTTTGTTTTATTTTTTGTAATGGTAGTTTTTTTTTATTTTTTGTAATTTTAATTGTTTATTATTTTTGTAATTGTAGTTTTTATTTTTTTTTGTAATGTTAGGTTTGGATAATAATAATAATATAATAACTAGTATTTATTTAGCACCTTTCTTCCAGTGGGACTCAAAGCGCTTTATCAGCGCTCGCTCTCAGCATTAACCAAATCGGCAGCTGAATAGTAATAGTTGTTATTATTACCCAATTTAATGGTACTGTACTCATTTTATCGACTTCGGAGGATGAAGGACTGAGTCGGCCCTGCCGGGATTTGAGAGATCCTGTGACCTTGGTTCTTTTAAACAGATGAGGAAGAAGGGGAAGCTGAGTCTTGGAGCAATGAACAAGTTTATTTCGGAGCAGGCTTCAGGGACACAAGGTAAGCTCCTATCTTACGCGTTCGTGCATGGGCACAATGCGCTTTCATCAGAGATATCGGTCCTCTGCTGGTCAGGATCCCTATAAAGGTGTGAATGACCAATCAGGACAGGTAAGGTTTTTAACTCTTAAGGTGAAAAACGTCTTACTTGGATTGGTGATTAAGTGGTCACACACTAGTTAATTATATTGATCCCGGGCAGCAGAAGACAAGATAGAACAGATAACTTAATAAACAATTGCCTGTATACATAGCACTTGTTTATAAATAATGTTTCAATCTTTTATACATTTCAGCCGTTGTGATGCTATGGTAAAGGGTCACAAAATGGGAATACTTGCTAAATACATGCTAAATACAAAACATGGATTATAATCTATATGTTTATACATTAAGATTAAAATCATATGCTGTTATAGTGAAACAGTGAAGCAATTTGTACAAACACATGGTTGGATTGGTCCCCTTGACTCAAGTGTGATAGAATGATCACTTGTACAAAACTAAACAAAAAGTGACCCTTAGCCAAGCTACAGCAATATACAATGCATCCTTATTAGTTAAAATTATTAATAACATTCTGAGACAGTATATATAGAAATGTAACCAGCGTTTTGAATCTACAGAAAAGATATATATACACTTCTCTATGTACTTGTGACCCCTTAATAGTGTACGACTGATGAGTATGTGTCACCAAATTAAATAGGTGGATTAGGTGAACAACAGTATGGTAATCTTCATTAGAGTGATTATTTACAAAAAAAGAGAAGAAAACTCTACATGTCAAATACTATAGGGGAAAGCTGGTGTATATTAACTACCATACCAGCTATTAGATAACAACGCTGGATAAAAAATTATAACTAATAAATAAATATGTTAAAAACATTTATGGATTAAACCAATAGGAAATTTAATTATTGGAAAGGGGATAAGTCTGACTTAGGTTAAGGTCAAATTTAGCTTGATATTACTATTGGTAAGTGTCTATTATGAGGATTTCAGTCTGGAAACAACTTAAATGTATAGATAGAAAGGACCCTATTTACTCTATATATAGATTAACATCATATCTTTTGTTCATGCCTTGTGGTACCCTAGTTTGTAACATGAAAATCCAGTATACTTCTCTTTTGGATAGTGTCTTGTTTCTATCTCCCCCTAAAGGATTGCTTATTATTTGTTCTATGGCTTTAAATGTGAAATGAGTGAGTTTTTGTTCATGTGTATGGAAATGTTTGGCCACTGGTGTTCTAGGGAATTCTTCTTCTATAGACAAGAGATGTTCTCTTATGAGATCTTTTAATGGGCGTGTCGTGATATCTACATATTGCTGTTGGCAATATGAGCATGTAATTAGGTATATTATATAAGTAGAGTTGCAGTCCATTCTGGTAGTTATTGGATATGATTTGTTGGTCTGTGAAGAAGTGAAGGTAAGGCATTTGTCAGTATATTTGCAACTTTTGCATGGTACATGACCACATCTGTAATTCCCTTTTGAGGGGGTTAGCCAACTAATAGTCGGTTTGAATTTTGTTATGGAACTTTGTGTGTAATCTTATCATGTATTGTTGGTGCTTTTTGGCTACAAATCTTATGTGTTTCTGTAATTTATCTCTCAAAGTGATGTCACTATTGAGAACAGGTAAATATTTCTTAATAATCCTTGTGATAGTATTGAATTGATTACTATAGTTAGTGACAAAGCATATATCTTCTTTGAATGTGGAATTTTTTGTATCATTATTGTTACTATTAGATGTTCTATTTGCTGCTTTACTGTTTAGTAGTAGTGTCCTATCCATTCTCATTACTTGAGATTTAATTTTAAGAAGGAGACTTTTTTTATAGCCTCTGGCTATTAGTCTGTTGGTGAGTTTCATCTGCTTGTTTGATATATAATTGAAGAGAACTACAGTTTCTCTGCAGTCTAAGATACTGGCCCTTAGGGATGCCTCTTTGCGTATGTGGAGCATGACAGGAATCTGCTCTAAGTATCGTATTTTTTGATAGAGGTTTTCTGAAAGTACTAGTTATTATTTCTCCCTCACTATTATGTTCTAATGTAAGGTCTAAGAAATTAATGGTATGGTCATTGTTTTGATGCGTGAATGTCAGATTTAGTGTGTTATTATTAAAATAGTTGATGATCTTCCTGGATGGTAAGTTCTGTATTTTTCTTATAGATCAGGATTAGATCATCTTATAAATCTGCCGTATACAACTACCTTGTCGTTTAGGGGCCAGTTCCACCCCCAAAAAGATAAAGATGTTCAAAATTCCCCATATACAAGTTTGCATATGAGGGGGCAAACTTGGCCCCCATGGCGGTGCCCACATTTTTGGAGGTAGTAATGGACCTCAAAGACAAAGTAGTTGTGTGTAAGAAGGAATCTTGTGAGTTCTTCAAGAAATGTGATACATTCTTCTGGATAACTAGTGTGTCTCTTTAACATGTATGTTAGAGCTTTGAGGCCTTCCTCATGGGATGGGGAATACTAGAGTAAAAGGGCTGATACATCTATGGATAACCAAGTATAGTTATCCTGCCCATGTTATTGCTTGAATTTGTTGTATCAAATGTGTGCTGTCACGTAATGTACCCGGGTAAAGACTTGACTATGGGGTTGTAACATGTTGTCGAGCCAATTCCCTACCCTTTCGCACAGTGAGCCTCTGCTGGCTACTATGGGTCTGCCAGGAGTATCAATAAGAGTTTTATGTATTTAGGTTACAGTGCGAAAGGTAGGGATGGTAGGATATTCAACTAGACAATAGTCTGCTGTTTCTTGGGTTAGAAATCCTTCTTCCACTGCAGAATCTAGTAAGGTATGAAGTTCTTGTTTAAATTTGTGAGTTGGTTATAAGTCAATTTAGATATGTCTCACTATCATTGAGTTGTCTGTATGCTTCTCTTTTGTAATCTTCAGTGTTGAGGATTACTACTGCCCCCCCCTTTGTCCGCCGGGGTGACTACTATATCTTTGTTAGTACTTAGTGATGTAAGTGCTAGTTGCTCACTAATAGATAAATTATGTTTGCTTGTGGGGTTGATGGTTGTGCTGGAGACAGTCTCTAAAGAGGAGTGTAAACTAGTGAGTTCTAACTCTACAAGATTTTGAAACATCTCTATTGCTTCACTTCTACTGTGGACTGGGTAGAAATATGATTTAATATGTGGTGAGATTTTAGGTTTGGGAACAGTGTCATATGTGCTAGCTTCTCTAAGTGTTGTGGCTTGGAGTGAAGTAAGTGTATTCAAGTCACATAGGTCTCTGAATTGTAAACCTATGGAATCAACATCTTTTTGTGCTGTATTTACTAACAGAGAACTATTCTCTTGTTCATGAACTGTGTGCATTATTTGTGAAAAATGATTCTATAAACGTTATTTTTCTAACCAGAGCATTTACATCCAATATGGTGGAAAACAAATCAAAGTGAGTGGAAGGTGCTAAAGATAACCCTTTGCTTAACAAGCTGATTTGTGAACTAGTGAGGGTAGTGCTAGATAAATTTATTACTGATCCTACTTCTTCTGTGTTGTCTTTTTTATCCTGCTTGGATAACGTAGTGGGTAAATCCTTTTTTGGTGTGCTACTAGTGATAGGTGTTTTTACTAATGTTGATAATTTGATTCTGCCTTCAGGAGTGCTGTGACTAGTTACTTCATCATTAGAAGTATGTGCTTGTGTGTCTTCTATAGTCTGTGAACCCTCTGTGTTATCTGTATCTATGCTTGAGAATGTAACTCGCTTAGCATTGGGTGTATGATTTAAAAGTGCCTTTTCTTTTATTTTTGTTCTTGTTTTTATGATTATTATATTAGGAATGTTTTTTTTGTCTATTAGGTTTGTCTTTTTTCCAAGAATATACGATGTCTAATTCGTATCTTTTACATCTCTTTGGTATTTGCTAACTTTTCTTTCTGATAGTGTGGAATCTAGTTGTTGCATAGTGGAATCTAATTGTGTTTTGTAATCTATATATTTCTTGGTCTGTTCAAATGGCTTTAGGGACTCTATGATCTCTTCTATCTGTGTTAATAAGGAATCCCTCTTTCATTCTTATGTTTGAGCAACTGCTCCATCATTTTGATGAAGCAGTTGGTCAAATTGTTGTTCCATTCCTCCATAAAACCTTGGTTATGTAGAGCAAAAGAAGGGTATTTTTTCATCCTAAGCCCCCTAGGGACTTTTCTTTCATTGATATAGAGTTCTAAGAACTCTATATCCCACCAAAGGTTGGTTTCTTTATATTTCTTGTTTTCTAAATCAGAAAAAATGTTAGTTATATCCCTCTCCAAAGGTTTGTCTGTTCTAACGGAGTTACCTTTTAATGCTGTACTCATTATGAGTTTTCTTCTGTCTATGTCTACTACTCCTGTGAGAGTGTTACTTTCAGCCACAATGGTAAGCTAATGTGTCTAAGTGTCTTGATATAACAGTGTATAAATACTAATAAAGAACAATGTGTTTGAAATAAGCCTGACAATTGTGTATAAGAAACTAAAGAGGTTGGAGATCCTTCAACAGGGATCATAAAATGTAGTTTCTTAACTAGAAGCTTGCACAATGTACTTAAAATTATATTGGCAACTTAAATAGTAATATACAAATGATGCAAATGATTAAGATTAATGCTTAATGCAGTGAGATTAGAAGCTCAAATATGTAATTGAGAGAGTTACTAGTATGTGAGTATAATACATAAATAATGCATCAATGGGTAAGATAGCAGGGTCCCACCCTCATTAGTATAAGACTTATATAGCTTATAATGATGGTGGAGTCAGTTAGAAATAGCTTAGAGATATTTTAACAGCCTGCTCAATAACTAATGAACCTATAGTTCACCATTCTGCTAGTAACATTATGACAATACTTAGTCAGAATAGAGATTCTAATCAAATAAATACTGCCGGATATAGATGCTCCTCTTAGATAATGGTGCACAATGGTGCACAGTTCGTTATTATAAGCCAATGTAGAAGTTCACAAAAGGGATGAATACAAAAAACAGGCTTTTTTTGTAGTCAGGGCATTTACCAACTGAGCTACCTCACCAGCCTATTATGTCTAGGAACGTTATCTTTTTTTTTTTTTTTTTTTTTAAACAAGTAATGTTTGTTTGTTTTTTAGTTTAGGCTTAGGTTTTATTTTTATTTTACAGGTAAGTTTGTATTTATTTTAACTAGGTAGTTAGTAAATAGTAATATTGTAACTAGCTTAGGTTTTATTAGTTAGCTAGTTAGTTAGTAATTGTAACTTTAATTTAGGTGTATTTTTAATTATGTTAAAGTTAGGGGGTGTTAGGTTTAGGGGTTAATAGTTTAATTTAGGTAGTTGCGATGTGGGGGGACGGCGGTTTAGACGTTAATAATTTTATTTAGTGTTTGCAATGTAGGGGGACAGCAGTTTAGGGGTTAATAGTTTTATTTAGGGAGTCATGATGTGGGTGGATGGTGGTTTAGGGGTTAATAGGTTATTTAGTGTTGGCGATGTGGGGGGGACGGTGGTTTAGGGGTTAATACGTTTATTTAGTGTTTGCAATGTGGGTGGATGGCAGTTTAGGAGTTAATAGGTTTATTTTGTGTTTGCGATGTGGGGGGGATGGGGGTTTAGGAGTTAATAATAGGTTTATTTAGTGTTGGCGATGTGGGGGGACGGCGGTTTAGGGGTTAATAGGTTTATTTAGTTTTGGCGATGTTGGGGGATGACAGTTTAGGGGTTAATAGGTTTATTTAGTGTTGGCAATGTGGGGGGGGGTTTAGAGGTAAATATGTTTTTTTTCGTTTTGGCGATGTTGCGGTGAATGGGGGACAGCAGTTTAGGGGTTAATATCTTTATTTAGGGAGTCATGATGTGGGTGGATGGTGGTTTAGGGGGTTAATAGGTTTATTTAGTGTTGGCGATGTGGGGGGAAGGCGGTTTAGGGTTCATAGGTTTATTTAGTGTTGGCGATGTGGGGGACGACAGTTTAGGGATTAATAGGTTTATTTAGTGTTTTATTTAGAGTTGATAATATGGGGGGGGGTGGCGGTTTAGATTAGAACAATGAAAAATTCTGAATATGAATAAAGAATGGATCCGAAAATTCAGAAAATGATTTATTTGTTGATGGCGGTTTAGGAGTTAATAATAGGTTTATTTAGTGTTGGCGATGTGGGGGGACGGCGGTTTAGGGGTTAATAGGTTTATTTAGTGTTGGCTATGTATGGGGATGGTGGTTTAGAGGTAAATAGGTTTATTTCGTTTTGGCGATATTGCGGTAAATGGTGGTTTAGGGGTTAATAGGTTTATTTAGTGTTGGCGATGTGGGGGACGGTGGTTTAGATCAGAATAATGAAGAATTCTGAATATGAATAAAGAATGGATCTGAAAATTCAGAAAATTATTTATTTGTTTTTGGAATTTTTCAGGATTTTAGTTATGGTGCCAATTTGGAAATTTGAATTCATCCAAATCTCCGAATTAACCAAAATTCGTCTGAAAACTACATTCGGCCAAAACGAATTGCACATGTCTAGCATGGATCCCGAAACATATAAGATAGCCTAATCAGCGGATCATGTCCGACAGACATCGTTGAATGCGGACAGCATTACGCTCTTCGCATTCAGCATTGCACCAGCAGTTCTTGTGAACTGCTGGTGCAACGCCGCCCCCTGCAGATTTGCGGCCAATCGTCCGCTAGCAGGGGGTGTCAATCAACCTGATCGTATTCTATCAGGTTGATTTCTGGCGATTGCTGTCCGCCTCCTCAGAGCAGGCGGACAGGTTATGGAGCAACGGTCTTTAGACCGCTGCTTCGTAACTTGTGTTTCTGGCGAGCCTTAGATTGAAAAATTTCCTGAAATCTTGGGGTTTTCTTACTAACCCCTAAACGGCAGCCTACAGACTGGGAAAACCGGTAGGCACTAGGGAGATCCATCCCTAGAATGTTTTCTCTCCCATATATAGATATAATGCACCTTCCTCTATTTTAAAAAACAGCATGTATAAAAAAAACTGGGAGAAGTCCTTGTTATACGAAGCGCCAGAAGACACGTGGAGATCCGCAGTTAGCCTTAACTAAGAGAGTAATACATAGCACCACCCTATTTTAACTCTTCTTTAAAATACTAACACAGTGGCATTATACCCCTCTTCACCTATTTAAAATATCCAGTGCCAATTCCCTGATGTGCTGGAGAAAATGTGGTATGATGGGAACCCCAACCCACATGTGGTGGAGCTGTCCAAGGATTCAACGGCTATGGACTAGAGCCTTCTTATACTGTACTAGAATTGGTATTGATATTGTCAATCTCCCCCAGGTGGGACTCTTTCACATCTTCCCAAGCAAATTACCTCAGCACACTCTCTACCTAAGTGTTTACATATTCATGGCAGTGAAACTTGCCATTGCTAGAGTCTGGGGCAAACCTAAGTGCCCAGAGTGGAATCGGGTTCTTTCAATTTTATCTCATATAGAGTCTATGGACAGTACTGTGTTTGCTACTAATAATAAGATCACCATACATTGTATGTGCTGGGAGACATGGAAAAAATGCAAAAAAACTGTGATGGGGTGCAGTTAGGTGGGTCTCCAGCAATATATTTCCCTATGGCCCCAATTGTACCTTCTCTATGGTGGTATCTAACTACCCAAGCAATTGGATGAAGGTTTTAACACACACAATCTACCTATCTTCCTATCCTTTCTGTGAACAGGGACACTTTCCTTCCCACTTCATGTCCCCTTTTCCCCTCCCCCCCCCTTTTTTTTCCCCAGACACCAACCAGTATCATATAAAATGAACCAAAATAGAAGTGACGACCAGAGAGGAAAGGAGGAAGTAAGAGGGGGAGAGAGGGAGAGGATGGGAGGGAAGAGAAGAAAAAAGAAATGAGAGGAAAATAGAAAATTAAGTTATAGCCTACATAAACACATTTGAGAGTTAGGATTCATACATTTACAATGTTCACATGTTTAACTCATAAAATGAGTCGCTTACAATACGAACTCCCTACTATAAAGGTTATTCAATGATACAGACATTCACGAAGAGCTTATACTCTTACAATAGTTCAAGTAAAATCTACGCTAGACTAAAGAGATGACTTTGACTATCATCTACTATAGTTGTTTATTATTTCTGCACTATATGGTTAGGGGTAAACAGGAAAATGAGATTGTTATTTGTACCTTTTTGACTTTGGAAAACTAAATTGTACGATTTCTGTAAACCACTTTATTTTTATGGTTTTATTTGAAAACATCAATAAAAAATATATATATAAAAAAAAAATTGTAATACTTTTTTTTTTTATAAAGGGTCTCTATGCACTTATAATAGGCCATCAAAAACATCTAGAGACCCCCAAGACCCCTTGTTTTAAAGCCCATAATTCCAATAAGTCCCTCTTTAAAATACCCTTATTTTTACTATTATTTTTTTTTTCACACATTTTGTTGCAGAATTCTCATGTCATGATATATATAACATAGCGGTAATGTTTGAATCTGCTGGAAAAAAAACAATATATGTGTTGGTTTATCATAAAAAAATTGCCTACAGCTGGGATTAAATGTGAGCAGCACCTAAAAACTCCAAAACAGCTCAGCACAAGGGTTGGAAATGGCTCAGCAGTTAAGGCGTTAATGAATCAATACCATGTATGTTAATACACCTCTACAATGTATCTTGGGGCTATTCCATACCGTTTTGCACATGTGCAACATAATAGACTGTCTCCAAATACTCTTAAATAGTTGTAAAGATGTCCAAAATGCCCTGTTGAGGCTTCATCAAGTGTCTTGAGGTGTAAAATTTGAAAAGTAAAAACCACCCTCGTAAAAGTAAAAAAAGTAACTGGAAAATGAATTGTGATCGCAGATAGTTTTTGGTCCCTTAATAAAAATAGGGCTTTTAGTTAGTATTCGAAAAAATAATTTCTTATGTGTGGGGAAGTGCAAAAAAATGCCCTATTGTGATTGTGTTGAATTGGCAAGTGGCCCTTTCGCCCCGAAAAATAGCCAAAAAGTCCCCAGTCAATAGATTATGCTTGACGCCTGAAGTCAGCTACATAATTTACAATTTATTTCAGTGGAAATTTCTCAGATTGTGTTTTTTTTTTTGTATATAAAATGTTTTAAAAATATTTGAATATTGGCGTCTCTACTATGGATAGGATACAGAGCACTAACACAAAGCATAAAAGGACAATGCCTTCATAACACATTCACAATATTCTCATGTATTTTATGCCTAAGGACATAATAGCTAGAATGAGTCAACCATGATTTCAGGAACTCAAAATACAGACAATGTGGCCTATTTAACAAGGTCTGTATCGGCCCCAGTGCCTCTGTTTCCGCGCGAGCCTTCAGGCTCGCCGGAATCAGGAGTTAAGAAGCAACGGTCTTAAGATCGCTGCCTCTTAACTCATACGCTTCCTCTGAGGCCGCGGTCTACAATCTGCCCGATCATGTACGATCAGGTTGATTGACACCCCCTGCTAGATTGGCCCCAAGTCTGCAGGGGGCCACATTGCACTAGCAGTTCACAAGAACTGCTTGTGCAATGATAAATGCAGACAGCGTATGCTGTCAGCATTTATCGATGTGCGGTGTACATGATCCGCTATAGCAGATCATGTCTGCTCGCACATACATAAATCAGCCCCTATGACTTTAAATGTATCATATTCATACTACCTTATAACAATCTGGAACCTGTATTTTGGAATGGAATGTACTTTTCAGGTGAATTCATTTATAAAAACAGCCATGTAGATTTGCTCAAGCCTTGCATGTTACATACTTGTATATAAGATACACTGACAAGCAACAAAGCCTTTACATTTCACATATAAAGAGAAAATGTACAGGAAAAAATACTGTAAACTTACTAAAATTAGGAAGCATCTGAATGTTATGTGAGATGAATGAAAAGATTGTACTTGATATAAATAGTTACAGATTACAATAACTGCTTGAATTTTCTATGCAAAAAAAACAACTTTAAAATACAATAAAGATTTATTGAGGAAACTGTAATTGAATATTATTTCAGACTAGAAGTGCCTGTTACTAATGGTAAATAAATTTAAAAAAAAGGTGCCTGGCTTGCAAATGAATTCTTAGAAGAACATATTCAATTCTTAGAAGAACAGATCAAGTGAACTTAACACCAAGAATAATTGCTAAATGCACTAAAATAATTTATAACAGATGTAGAAAATATAGATTTCCAAACCCTGAGATGCTGTATTATTTTTGGAAATGTCCAAAGTTTAGAAAATTCTGGGTTCAGATAGGGTATAGGCTATCTAAATGCTTAGGTTTATCCATCTCCTTGCAGAGGCCCGATAAATTATTCTTTGATATCACAATTACTATGGTTATCCTTGTTGGTAGAAAAATTAGACAAAATTGGATGTCACCATGTTGAAACATTCCATGGCCAAATTAAGGCCTAGATTTGGAGTTTTGTCGGTAAAGACCCGCGTAGCTAACGACGGCTATTTTCTGGCCGCACCATAAAAATAACTCTGGTATTGAGAGTCCACATAAAGGCTGCGTTAGGCTCCAAAAAAGGAGCGTAGAGCATATTTAACGCAGCTTCAACTCTCGATACCAGAGTTGCTTACGCAAGCGGCCAGCCTCAAAAACGTGCTCGTGCACGATTCTCCCATAGAAAACAATGGGGTAGTTTGAGCTGAAAAAAAAACCTAACACCTGCAAAAAAGCCGCGTTCAGCTCCTAACGCAGCCCCATTGTTTGCTATGCGGAAACACTTCCTACGTCTGCACCTAACACTCTAACATGTACCCCGAGTCTAAACACCCCTAACCTTACACTTATTAACCCCTATTCTGCCGCCCCCGCTATCGCTGACCCCTACATATTATTATTAACCCCTAATCTGCCGCTCCTTAAACCGCCGCTACTTACATTATCCCTATGTACCCCTAATCTGCTGCCCTAACATCGCCGACCCCTATATTATATTTATTAACCCCTAATCTGCCCCCCACAACGTCGCCTCCACTTGCCTACACTTATTAACCCCTAATCTGCCGACCGGACCGCACCGCTATTATTATAAAGTTATTAACACCTAATCCGCCTCACTAACCCTATAATAAATAGTGTTAACCCCTAATCTGCCCTCCCTAACATCGCCGACACCTAACTTCAAACATTAACCCCTAATCTGCCGACTTGAGCTCACCGCTATTCTAATAAATGTATTAACCCCTAAGGCTAAGTCTAACCCTAACACTAACACCCCCCTAAGTTAAATATAATTTAAATCTAACGAAATTAATTAACTCTTATTAAATAAATTATTCCTATTTAAAGCTAAATACTTACCTGTAAAATAAATCCTAATATAGCTACAATATAAATTATAATTATATTATAGCTATTTTAGGATTTATATTTATTTTACAGGTAACTTTGTATTTATTTTAACCAGGTACAATAGCTATTAAATAGTTAAGAACTATTTAATAGCTAAAATAGTTAAAATAATTACAAAATTACCTGTAAAATAAATCCTAACCTAAGTTACAATTAAACCTAACACTACACTATCAATAAATTAATTAAATAAACTACCTACAATTACCTACAATTAACCTAACACTACACTATCAATAAATTAATTAAATACAATTCCTACAAATAAATACAATTAAATAAACTAGCTAAAGTACAAAAAAATAAAAAAGAACTAAGTTACAAAAAATAAAAAAATATTTACAAACATAAGAAAAATATTACAACAATTTTAAACTAATTACACCTACTCTAAGCCCCCTAATAAAATAACAAAGACCCCCAAAATAAAAAAATGCCCTACCCTATTCTAAATTACTAAAGTTCAAAGCTCTTTTACCTTACCAGCCCTGAACAGGGCCCTTTGCGGGGCATGCCCCAAGAAATTCAGCTCTTTTGCCTGTAAAAAAAAACATACAATACCCCCCCCAACATTACAACCCACCACCCACATACCCCTAATCTAACCCAAACCCCCCTTAAATAAACCTAACACTAAGCCCCTGAAGATCATCCTACCTTGTCTTCACCTCACCGGGTATCACACCGATCCGTCCAGAAGAGCTCCTCCGATGTCCTGATCCAAGCCCAAGCAGGGGGCTGAAGAGGTCCATGATCCGGCTGAAGTCTTCATCCAAGCGGGGCAGAAGAGGTCTTCCATCCGATTGAAGTCTTCATCCAAGCGGCATCCATCCGGAGCGAAGCAGCATCCTGAAGACCTCCGACGCGGAGCATCCATCCTGGCCGACGACTGAACGACGAATGACGGTTCCTTTAAATGACGTCATCCAAGATGGCGTCCCTTGAATTCCGATTGGCTGATAGGATTCTATCAGCCAATCGGAATTAAGGTAGGAATATTCTGATTGGCTGATGAAGTCAGCCAATCAGAATCAAGTTCAATCCGATTGGCTGATCCGATCAGCCAATCAGATTCAGCTTGCATTCTATTGGCTGTTCCGATCAGCCAATAGAATGCAAGCTCAATCTGATTGGCTGATCGGATCAGCCAATCGGATTGAACTTGATTCTGATTGGCTGACTCCATCAGCCAATCAGAATATTCCTACCTTAATTCCGATTGGCTGATAGAATCCTATCAGCCAATCGGAATTCGAGGGACGCCATCTTGGATGACGTCATTTAAAGGAACCGTCATTCGTCGTTCAGTCGTCGGCCAGGATGGATGTTCCGTGTCGGAGGTCTTCAGGATCCTGCCGCTCCGCTCCGGATGGATGACCATAGAAGATCCCGCTTGGATGAAGACTTCAATCAGATGGAAGACCTCTTCTGCCCCGCTTGGATGAAGACTTCAGCCGGATCATGGACCTCTTCAGCCCCCCGCTTGGGCTTGGATCAGGACATCGGAGGAGCTCTTCTGGACAGATCGGTGAACCCGGTGAGGTGAAGACAAGGTAGGAAGATCTTCAGGGGCTTAGTGTTAGGTTTATTTAAGGGGGGTTTGGGTTAGATTAGGGGTATGTGGGTGGTGGGTTGTAATGTTGGGGGGCTTGGGTATTGTATGTTTTTTTTACAGGCAAAAGAGCTGAACTTCTTGGGGCATGCCCCGCAAAGGGCTCTGTTCAGGGCTGGTAAGGTAAAAGAGCTTTGAACTTTAGTAATTTAGAATAGGGTAGGGCATTTTTTTATTTTGGGGGGCTTTGTTATTTTATTAGGGGGCTTAGAGTAGGTGTAATTAGTTTAAAATTGTTGTAATATTTTTATTATGTTTGTAAATATTTTTTTATTTTTTGTAACTTAGTTCTTTTTTATTTTTTGTACTTTAGCTAGTTTATTTAATTGTATTTATTTGTAGGAATTGTATTTAATTAATTTATTGATAGTGTAGTGTTAGGTTAATAGTAGGTAATTGTAGGTAGTTTATTTAATTAAGTTATTGATAGTGTAGTGTTAGGTTTAATTGTAACTTAGGTTAGGATTTATTTTACAGGTAATTTTGTAATTATTTTAACTATTTTAGCTATTAAATAGTTCTTAACTATTTAATAGCTATTGTACCTGGTTAAAATAAATACAAAGTTACCTGTAAAATAAATATTAATCCTAAAATAGCTATAATATAATTATAATTTATATAATTTATATAGCTATATTAGGATTTATTTTACAGGTAAGTATTTAGCTTTAAATAGGAATAATTTATTTAATAAGAGTTAATTTATTTCGTTAGATTAAAATTATATTTAATTTAGGGGGGTGTTAGTGTTAGGGTTAGACTTAGCTTTAGGGGTTAATACATTTATTAGAATAGCGGTGAGCTCCAGTCGGCAGATTAGGGGTTAATGTTTGAAGTTAGGTGTCGGCGATGTTAGGGAGGGCAGATTAGGGGTTAATACTATTTATTATAGGGTTAGTGAGGCGGATTAGGGGTTAATAACTTTATAATAATAGCGGTGCGGTCCGCTCGGCAGATTAGGGGTTAATAAGTGTAGGCAGGTGGAGGCGACGTTGAGGGGGGCAGATTAGGGGTTAATAAATATAATATAGGGGTCGGCGGTGTTAGGGCAGCAGATTAGGGGTACATAAGTATAACGTAGGTGGCGGCGCTTTGCGGTCGGCAGATTAGGGGTTAATTATTGTAGGTAGCTGGCTGCGACATTGTGGGGGGCAGGTTAGGGGTTAATAAATATAATATAGGGGTCGGCGGTGTTAGGGGCAGCAGATTAGGGGTACATAAGTATAACGTAGGTGGCGGTCGGCAGATTAGGGGTTAAAAAAATTTAATCGAGTGTCGGCGATGTGGGGGGACCTCGTTTTAGGGGTACATAGGTAGTTTATGGGTGTTAGTGTACTTTAGAGTACAGTAGTTAAGAGCTTTATAAACCGGCGTTAGCCCAGAAAGCTCTTAACTACTGACTTTTTTCCTGCGGCTGGAGTTTTGTCGTTAGATGTCTAACGCTCACTTCAGACACGACTCTAAATACCGGAGTTAGAAAGATCCCATTGAAAAGATAGGATACGCAATTGACGTAAGGGGATCTGCGGTATGGAAAAGTCGCGGCTGAAAAGTGAGCGTTAGACCCTTTTTTGAGTGACTCCAAATACCGGAGGTAGCCTAAAACCAGCGTTAGGAGCCTCTAACGCTGGTTTTCACGGCTAACGCCAAACTCCAAATCTAGGCCTAAGATTGCAAATGCTTATTAACAGCTTAAAGGGACACTCAAGTCAAAATTAAACTTTTGTGATTTAAATAGAGAATGCAATTTTAAACAACTTTTCAATTTACTTCCATTGTTCACAGTCTTTTTATATTCACACTTTTTGAGTCACCAGCTACTACTGAGCATGTGCAAGAACTCACAGAATATACATATATTTGTGATTGGCTGATGGCTGTCACATGATACATGAAGAGTGGAAATATACATAATTTTGAAATTTGTCAGAATAAAAATCAACTACTCATTTGAAGTTCAGACAGTGATATTGCGTTGTCTTTTACCATGCATTTGTTGATTATGCAAATATACTGCATTTACTGGTCCTTTAATGCTCTGGAAGATGTTGAAAGAAGAGGTGAACAATATATGGAAAAAATAGGGAAAAAAGAATTAGGCAAAACTTAGAAATTCAGAAGCAAATTATAAATGAAGATATAATTAGAGGATAATGGCTTAAAATAATGTAAATATAAATTATATTAATGCCCTTTTTTTTTTCGTTTAAAGCTATTGAATATATGTGATGAAGATTTATGGTTGGTCTTTTTTTCACATTGCCAGCCCTTTGAAGGACTGGTGTAACTTTTCATGGAAGAAATTCAATCAGCGAGATTACAAGTTTTGCGGTAACAGGGGTGCGGTGCTAACGAGCAGTTTCAGCTCACCGCTCACCTACAGACAACGTTGGTATTACGGGGTTTTTTCAACCCGGCGTTAGCCTCTAAAAAGTGACCGGAGAGCAAAATTTAGCTCCACATCTCACTGTAATACCAGCGCTGCTTACGGTAGCAGTGAGCTGGCTAAACGTGCTCGTGCACAATTTCCCCATAGGAATCAATGGGGCAGAATCTGCTGAAAAAAAACACCTGCAAAAAAGCAGCGTTCAGCTCCTAACGCAGCCCCATTGATTCCTATGGGGAAAGTAAATTTATGTCTACACCTAACACCCTAACATGAACCCCAAGTCTAAACACCCCTAATCTTACATTTATTAACCCCTAATCTGCCGCCCCCAACATCGCCGACACCTGCATTATATTATTAACTCTAATCTGCCGTTCCGGACACCGCTGCCACCTACATTATACTAATGAACCCCTAAACTGCTGCCCCCAACATCGCTGAACCCTACATTTTATTTATTAACCCCTACTCTGCCACCACCAATGTCGCCGCCACCTACCTACACTTATTAACCCATAATCTGCCACCCCCAACGTCGCCGCCACTATAATAAATATATTAACCCCTAAACCTAATTCTAACCCTAACCCTAACCCCCCAATTTAAATATAATTTAAAATAATCTAAATAAAATTACTACAATTAAATTAATTATTCCTATTTACTAATTTAACTAAATACTTACCTGTAAAATAAAACCTAAGATAGCTACAATATAACTAATAGTTACATTGTAGCTAGCTTAGGATTTATTTTTATTTTACAGGCAACTTTGTATTTATTTTAACTAGGTAGAATAGAATAGTTATTAAATAGTTATTAACTATTTACTAACTACCTAGATAAAATAAGTAAAAATTTACCTGTAAAATAAACCCTAACCTAAGTTACAATTACACCTAACACTACACTATAATTAAATTAGTTACCTAAACAAACTACAATTAAATACAATTAAATTAAATAAACTAAAGTACGAGAAAAAACAAACACTAAAATACAAAAAATAATAAAATAATTACAAGACTTTTAAACTAATTACACCTAATCTAATCCCCCTAAAAAAATAAAAAAGCCCCCAAAATAAAAAAAATCCCTACCCTATACTAAATTACAAATAGCCCTTGAAAGGGCTTTTTGTGGGGCATTGCCTCAAAGTAATCAGCTCTTTCACCTGTAAAAAAAAAGACAATACCCCCCCAACATTACAACCCACCACCTACAAACCCACCCAATCTCCCCTTAATAAAACCTAACACTACCCCCTTGAAGATCACCCTACCTTGAGACATCTTCCCCCAACCGGGCAGAAGTGGTCCTCCAGAGGGGCAGAAGTCTTCATCCGATCCGGGCAGAAGAGACCCTCCAGACGGGCAGAAGTCTTCATTCAGGCGGCATCTTCTATTTTCATCCATCTGACGAGGAGCGGCTCCATCTTGAAGACATCCGACGGGGAGCATCCATCCAGACCGACAACTACCCGATGAATGACAGTTCCTTTAAATGATGTCATCCAAGATGGCGTCCCTTGAATTCCGATTGGCTGATAGGATTCTATAGCCAATCGGAATTAAGGGAGGAAAAATCCTATTGGCTGACGCAATCAGCCAATAGGATTGAGCTCGCATTCTATTGGCTGATTGGAACAGCCAATAGAATGCGAGCTCAATCCTATTGGCAGATTGGATCAGCCAATAGGATTGAACTTCAATCCTATTGGCTGATTGCATCAGCCAATAGGATTTTTCCTACCTTAATTCCGATAGGCTGATAGAATCCTATCAGCCAATCGGAATTCAAGGGACGCCATCTTGGATGACGTCATTTAAAGGAACCGTCATTCGTCAGGTAGTCGTCGGTCTGGATGGATGCTCCGCGTCGGATGTCTTCAAGATGGAGCTGCTCCTCGTCGGATGGATGAAGATAGAAGATGCTGCCTGGATGAAGACTTCTGCCCGTCTGGAGGTCCTCTTCTGCCCGGATCGAATGAAGACTTCTGCCCCTCTGGAGGACCACTTCTGCTCGGTTGGGTGAAGACGTCTCAAGTTAGGGTGATCTTCAAGGGGGTAGTGTTAGGTTTTATTAAGGGGGGATTGGGTGGGTTTTAGAGTAGGGTTGGGTGTGTGGATGGTGGGTTGTAATGTTGGGGGGGTATAATCTTTTTTTTTACAGGTAAAAGAGCTGATTACTTTGGGGCAATGCCCCGCAAAAAGCCCTTTTAAGGGCTATTTGTAATTTAGTATAGGGTAGGGATTTTTTTTATTTTGGGGGGCTTTTTTATTTTATGAGGGGGATTAGATTAGGTGTAATTAGTTTTATTTTTTTTCTATAATTTAGTGTTTGGTTTTTTTCGTACTTTATTTAATTTAATTGTAGTTAATTTAGGAAATTATTTTAATTATAGTGTAGTGTTAGGTGTAATTGTAATTTAAATTAGGATTTATTTTACAGGTAAATTTGTCTTTATTTTAACTAGGTAGTTATTAAATAGTTAATAACTATTTAATAACTATTGTACCTAGTTAAAATAAATACAAAGTTGCCTGTAAAATAAAAATAAAACCTAAGCTAGATACAAATGTAACTATTAGTTATATTGTAGCTATCTTAGGGTTTATTTTATCGGTAAGTATTTAGTTTTAAATTTATTTAATTGTAGTAATTTTATTTCGTTTTATTTAAATTATATTTAAGTTAGGGGGGTTTTAGGGTTAGGCTTAGGTTTAGGGGTTATTACATTTAATATAGTTGCGGCGACGTTGGGGGCGGCAGATTAGGGGTTAATAAATGTAGGTAGGTGTCGGCGATGTAAGGGACAGCAGATTGGAGTTAATAAAATTTAACTAGTGTTTGTGAGGCAGGAGTGCGGCAGTTTAGGGGTTAATATATTTATTGAAGTGGCGGCGATGTCCGGTCAGCAGATTAGGGTTTAAAAAATTTACTTAAGTGTTTGCGATGTGGGGGGGGGGGGCTCGGTTTAGGGGTTAATAGGTAGTTTATGGGTGTTAGTGTACTTTGTAGCACTTTAGTTAAGAGTTTTATGTCACGGCGTTAGCCCATAAAACTCTTAACTACTGACTTTTAAATGCGGTAGGAGTCTTGACAGGAGAGGGTCTACCGCTCACTTCTTCCAAGACTCGTAATACCGGCGTTAGGAAAATCCCATTGAAAAGATAGGATACGCAATTGACATAAAGGGATTTGCGGTATGCTCGAGTCGCGGAAGAAAAGTGAGCGGTACACCTGTACCTGCTAGACTCGTAATACCAGCAGGCGTTAAAAAGCAGCGTTGGGACCTCTCAACGTTGCTTTTTAAAGCTAACACAAGACTCGTAATCTAGCCGTATATGTTTTTAGCCTCTTGTATGACTGTCTTAATTTTTTCACGGAATGTTGTTTTTTGTTTTTTTACATTGTCAGCCCCTTGTAGGACTTCCTTAATTTTTCACGGATCAAAATGCATGTTTTTTTTACCATCTTAACCCCTTAACGACCACGACGTAGCATGTACATCGCTGGTTGTTAGGGGCTTGTCTGCTAATAATAGTGTGTGTCTTACACTCTCTCTCCCTCCTGCAAGCTTCCTAAAACAGCGCTATTGAGAAAACAATCCCCATAGAAAGACCAGCAACGTACCTGGTCATTAAGGGGTTAAACCATCACAAGTTGTAAGCCTTGAAATTATTTGTTATATGGATGAGTTGATTACCCTATAAGGAATGTTTTTGAATTTGTATAATATATTGAACATATTTTTGTTAGGCATCTGCATTCAGAGGTTTCAGATGCCTCCAAATGCAGAAGATGACAAATTGCTACTCTTTTCGGAGCTGAATTTCTTCTTGTGAAAGTGCAACAAACTAAGATCTTGGTTTGCACAAATCCGGCTCTGAAAAGAAACCTCCAAAACTTTTGAATGCACATGTCTATAATTGTTATTATTTGTATCTATTTTTTAGCTCTTCATTAAATATTTGTTCTGATGAATTGTAAACTTTTTGTTCGTTCCTGGCAGACTGCTTCTCTTTCTGTTTGTAGAGCATAAACACACACAATAGTTTTTTTTTTTTTTTTTTAAAACCATCATCCCCCACATTGCAAACTAATAAAATAAACTGTTAACCCCTAAACCGCCACCCCCCCCTCCACATTGCAAACTAACAAATAAACTTTTAACCCCTAATACCCATAAATGAAATAAAAACTATACTAATTACCTTAAAATAAATAAAAACATTTATATTTATATACAGTACATATATATATATATATATATATATATATATATTTCTACTCTAACAACCCTAAAAAAAAAAAAAAAAAAAACACCCCAAAATAATAAAAACCTATTCTACAAATAAACTACCATTAGCCCTTAAAGGGCCTGTTTGTAGGGCATCGCCCTAAAGCAAACAGCTCTTTCGCATAAAAAAATTACCCCGTAACATTACACCCCAAACCCCCCATTTAGCTCTTTTTCGGCCCAAATAAAAAAAAAACTAATCTTAAAAAAAAAAACACCCCAACATTGGTACTCACCAATGATGATGGGCGGTGCTCCCTCTTCAATGTTCATCTTCTTCTATCGGTGGTCCATCTTCTATCTTCAGCCTGGTGTCAGTCGGCGAGGTCAGTGGTGATGACGACGGTGATTTCGGTCCTCCTCTTCAGACCATTGACACGGAGGTCCTATTCATGCGGTCTCCAGCCGCATACTGAAGAATGAATGCAAGGTACCCCTTTTATATAGGGGTGCCCTTGCATTCCTATTGGCTGATTTGAATCTTCAAATTCAAATCAGCCAATAGGATGAAAGCTTTTTCCTTTCATCCTATTGGCTGATTTGAATTTGAAAAAAGCAGTGTTTACACTTCTAGGGCTACCGCTAGCAAAAAAAAATTTGTTTTCAACTTTTAATATGAGCGGATCCCGAGAAGCGCAAAAAGCAATTCGCTAGTGAAAAATTTAGATCTGCCGTGCCCTAAATGTATTATTGACCACAGTAAATCGTGTGTTAAAAACCTATTTCAAAATTTACAAACAACTGTGTCAGAATCCTTTGCTGTGAAGTGTTTGGGAAAAGTTACAAGGGGATAGTGGCTTTCTGTGTCATGATAAATGATTTTATTATTCTTGACTTTGCCTTGCACTGCTACAGCTTCAATGGCTTTCCGCAATTCTCTTCCTTGCCCATGAACAGATAAGCATTAACTGGAATACCAGTTGTCAAGTTTAGCTCTGCGATGGCTTCCTCTGACCTGCCTCCAGATCTTAAACTGATCCTTTGCATTTTAAACAGCCACTACTTTGCTGAGGTTTGTTAGTCCAACATAGTGTTTCTCATTTAGATGCCATGTTCTCACAACTGGGAGCCACATCTGTATTCAATAAGGTACAAATTGTCCACTAAAGCACAGATGTATAGCAATGTCACACTTGTAGCCGGCCTCTTTCATTGCCTGTGCACTCAATTCATCCTCTTGCTGGCCAGTGCTCTGAGGTCCCTGTCAAATCAGCCACAAAAACCAGCTCTCCTGGTTCAAGGTGCTATCCCTATAATGGATAAGGATTTTGCAGGCTGCCATGACTTCTAAGTAACTGTCAGATCAGTACAGAATCCTTACTAAATCTAGGCTCCTGTTTGTTTAAATGTATATCTTGTGTATATCTTATTATTTATATATATTAACTAATATTCATTATTGTAGTTTTCTTTTGTTAAAAAAGTCTACACTTTCTAGGAGCTTTTTACCACCGATTGTGGTCAACAACACTCTGAAGCATAGATTTTAATGTGTTCTGAATCCTGTATCAAAGGGATTCATTGTGTCACAACCTTATTTGATATGAAATCTGGAAAGCATAACATTGTTTTAATCCAGTGACGTGCAGTAATAAGAGGCAGGGGAGGCAGTGCCTCCCCTGTCCAATCAGGGAAAAAAAGATTTAAAAATATTAATTAAAAATAAAAAAAAGTGTTTTTATTTTCATTAATTTTTTTAGTCCCGCCAACCCCCGCACCAGGGGTAACCCCCCACCCCCAGATGGCGATTTTACACCTAGTCAGTCACATCATTATTATTTTATTTGATTGCGCTTGCGCAGCAGCCAAATTCAGTTAGTACATCCATTGTTGCGCAATTAGGAGACAGTGAGCCGGTCCGCTGCCCTCCAATAATTGCGCAACATGGATCTAAATTACAGTCCTCTGTTTAGTTGTAACTGCGCCACCCACTGGTGACTCGCCGGGCCCTCATAGTAGCTCCAACGGAGGCGGTTCTCAAAACCGCCTCCATGATGAGCTACATCACTCTGCCAATCAGCATTCAGCACTGCGGGGAGGCGTGCCTGCTGATTGACAGAGTGAGTGACGTGTTGGTCATGTGACGTCGCGCCGGGCTTGTCTTACTGTTGTTCAGGGCAGGCGGGAAGAAGAAGAAGAGAGGGAGCTGTTCTGCGTGCCCGAATTTAAAAGTGCTCAGCTCAGGGCTCAATGAGTCAGAGAGAGTAACTGCGGTTGCTGCAGCTGTGGCTGAAAGAGGAGGCGGTCCTAGAGGAGTATTGTGTGGCCTGTGGCGTGTGCCTGCCTGCACTGCAAAGCAGCGTGGAGAAGAGTGACCCAGGGGCCAGCCAGACCAGGAGGATCCAAGGAGTGGAGGAGGACAGGAGCGGACACGGAGCTCAGCCATGTGGGTGGAGTGGACCGGGCGGTAGAGTGTGACAGAGTCAGAGTCTCTCAGTCTTCGTGACGACCGGTTGTCATTAGCTCAGGTAAGGACCAGGTTAGAACCTAGCTAGGTCTCAGTGTGCTCTGTGATGTGCAGCCCTGAACTCCTGAAAGTTTGCTGAGCTGGCCTGAGAATGCCTTTTTTTCCCTCACTGAGCTGACATTCTGGCTGATTATTGCTTGGTGTGGAGTCCCCTGTGTCTCTCCTCCTCCCTCCCCTGTGTCTCTCCCCATCCCTCCCCTGTGTCTCTCCCCATCCCTCCCCTGTGTCTCTCCCCCTCCCTCCCCTGTGTCTCTCCCTCCTGTCTCCCCCCCCTCCCCTGTGTCTCTCCCCCTGTCTCTCCCCCCCCTCCCCTGTGTCTCTCCCCCCTCCCCTGTCTCTCTCCCCCGTCTCCCTCCCCCCCTCCCCTGTGTCTCCCCCCTCCCCTGTGTCTCCCCCCTCCCCTGTGTCTCCCCCCCTCCCCTGTGTCTCCTTCCCTCCCCTGTGTCTCCCCCCCTCCCCTGTGTCTCCCCCCCTCCCCTGTGTCTCCCCCCTCCCCTGTGTCTCCCCCCCTCCCCTGTGTCTCCCCCCCTCCCCTGTGTCTCACCCCCTCCTCTGTGTCTTCCCCCCTGTCTCTCTCCACCCCTGTCTCTCTCCCCCCTCCCCTGTCTCTCTCTCTCCCCCCTCCCCTGTCTCTCTCTCCCCCCTCCCCTGTCTCTCTCTCCCCCCTCCCCTGTCTCTCTTTCCCCCCTCCCCTGTCTCTCTCCCCCCCTCCCCTGCCTCTCTCTCCTCTCCCCCCTCTGAGTCTCTCTCTCTCCTCTGTCTCTCTCTCTGCTCTGTCTCTCTCTCTCCCCTCTGTCTCTCTCCTCCCTCTGTCTCTCTCTCTCCTCCCTCTGTCTCTCTCTCTCCTCTCTCTGTCTCTCTCTCTCTCCTCTCTCTGTCTCTCTCTCTCCTCCCTCTTTCTCTCTCTCTCCTCCCTCTGTCTCTCTCTCTCCTCCCTATGTCTCTCTCTCTCCTCCCTATGTCTCTCTCTCTCCTCCCTCTGTCTCTCTCTCTCCCCCTCTGTCTCTCTCTCCCCCTCTGTCTCTCTCTTCCCTCTCTCTCTTCCCTCTCTCTCTCTTCTCTCTCTCTCTTCTCCCTCTCGCTCTCTCTTCCCTCTCTCTCTCTCTCTCTTCTCCCTCTCTCTCTCTCTCTTCTTCCTCTCTCTCTCTCTCTCTCTCTCTTCCCCCCCTCTCTCTCTCTTCCCCCCTCTCTCTCTCTCTCTCTCTCTTCCCCCTCTCTCTCTCTCTTCCCCCCCTCTCTCTCTCCCCCCTCTCTCTCCCCCACCTTTCTCTCTCTCTTCCCCCCTCTCTCTCTCTTCCCCCCTCTCTCTCTCTTCCCCCTCTATCTCTTTCTCTTTCCTCTCTCTCTCTCTCTCTCTCTCTCTCTCTCTCTCTCTCTCTCTCCCTCTGTCTCTCTCTCTCTCCCCCTCTGTCTCTCTCTCTCCCCTCTCTCTCTCTCTCTCTCTCTCTCTCCCCCTCTGTCTCTCTCTCCTCCCTCTGTCTCTCTCTCTCTCCTCCCTCTCTCTCCTCCCTGTCTCTCTCTCTCCTCCCTCTGTCTCTCTCTCTCCTCCCTCTGTCTCTCTCTCTCTCCTC